>NC_142168.1:60017212-60124924 GCF_029865625.1 Vigna umbellata | reverse complement strand
AAAAAAAAGTAAAAATCAAGTAAAAATAATTTTAAATGAATAAAAAATTTAAGTGTGTAAAAAGATTAATTTTCTTTTTCTTAAATATACAAAAACTTAAAATCTTAAGTATATAAATATGACAATAATTTAAATGGACCATTTGGTAGGGCTAAGATAGAAATAAACATAGGCATCTTCCTTAGGTTGCCCCCACCTTTCGTTGGGTCCCCTTTGACATTATACCAAAGTCAATGCGAAAACCTTGAGAAACCAAAAAACAGAACACTAAATCCATGAGGGAATTAAAAAATCAATAAGAAAACAGTCTCACTTTCATATCTACTTTTCATCTCTATCCTTTTCTTTTTCCTTTCCTTATAGAATCCATTTTCTTTCTCAGTATAAATAATTAACAATTACTCAACTGGGTCAGTGCTCCACCAGAGCATTCTCTCTCTCTTCTCTTTTGGTTCATACAAAAAGTCAGCGCCATTCTTTCTGCAATTTCACCTTTTCCTTCTAGCAGTTGTTGTCTCCATTGGGTAGAACAGAAATAGAAGAACCAAACAAACACAACTGAGATTTGTTTTGTGAGGATTTCTAGGCATACCCACCACCAACCTGTTCCTCAAAAATGGCTCATGAGGATTGGGATCTCTTTGCCATCGTTAGAAGTTGTAAAGCTGCCACCTTTACTGCCACCACAACCACACCAAACCCACCCACCGTGACTTCCACCACCACTCCCAGATCTCCAAACACCACCTCTTGCTTCGATTCCAGCCACGAGAATGCATCATTCTCTTTTCCCAATCTTCTGCAACCACCAACCAATGAGTCTCAAGAGCTTCACCAGTTGCTAATAAACTTCAACCCCACCACCACCACCACCATTTCTAGCACTATCACTAGTGCTATTGGCATCAATCCCAATTCCACTTTTTCTGACGTTGCGGGATTCATTGGACAACAGCATATACAACAAGGTCATCACCATCATCTTGTTCCTGCTCCCACAAATCACACCTCCATTGGAGCACCCTCCACTACTGGTTTTGACAGATTCCAAGAACAGCACCACCAACAGCAACATCAATCCCAAACTCCAGAACAACAGCAACGAAAGCAAAACCTGCCTCAACTTCAAGCAACCCAAACAAGTCCCTATCCTTTCACCAACTACACAACCACAGACACCCAGATCAAGAAAGAGGTAAATCATTTCAATTCCCGACAATAAACGAACTTTACTCAATCTCGTTACATTAAAAGAAAAACTCAAACTTTTTTACCATACACAATACCCCATAAGATAACCTACCACATCTTACATCAATTTCCATTTTTCTCCACAGAAAAAACCACCAGAAGAAAATTGTGCGTCATGTAACCGCAGACAACCTCTCGGCAGACTCATGGGCATGGCGAAAATATGGTCAAAAACCAATCAAAGGCTCTCCGTATCCAAGGTAAGGAAATAATCGAACACATCATATACGTATATGAAACATTCTCTCATCTGCTCACAGTAATATATTCACAACATTACGCTTCGAATCTCATTCTCGATCACAAGAAAAACTCATTCAAAGAGTTTTTATTTCACAGGAACTATTACAGATGCAGTAGCTGCAAAGGCTGTGCTGCGAGAAAGCAAGTGGAGCGAAGCAACACCGAACCCAACATGTTCATCGTCACCTACACCGGCGAACACAAACACGCTAAACCCGTTCACCGTAACTCCCTCGCCGGCAGCACCCGAACCAAGCCGTCTCCAACCGGTTTACCCGAAGCCAACGAAGCTGTTTCTGGTATCAAAATAGAGAACGCGTGTTCGTCGACTTCTGAGCTTTCTACGACGTCGTTGAAGTCTGGCACGCCGGAAAATGAGGAAACAGTCGCCGACGGCGAACCCGATTTCCCTGAGATGGAAGTTGATCCTGACGCGTTGTCTGACAACGACTACGACCTTTTGATACCCAATACTGGTGCCATGTCGGACGCTGTTCTCTTGGGGTTAACCAATGGAGCTCAAACAAAGGGATCGGATCGGAATAGCGAATCCGGGTTGACCCAGTCCAAATCAGACCCATTTTCCAACACGGTGTAGACTCGGATCAGTTCATGACCCGCATAACTCGCCGATATTCTTGCGTATTGTAATGGTACCATTTTTTTAATATAAATATGTCTAATTTTTGTCCTAAATTATGCATACTTTTTTGTAAACATATATAAACAATACTCTATAAGATAATTCTACATTTTTTCGATGTTTAACCCTATTTATTTAATTTAAGAACACGTTCATATTGCTTCTTTGAATTTTCTTTTCACGTATCAACTAAAGATGTAACTTATTTTATAGGTATTAGATTAAAATTATTTTTTAAATTAGTATTAGAGTAACTTATTATGTTATTCATATTAAGTTGAATAAAATACAACGAAAAAATTATAATATATAATAAATACAAACTTACACGTAACTTAGTTTACATTAGGACACTCACACACACGTGTGTATATATAATATGTTGAACATAATGATTTATTTAAATAAATTAGTGTTCTCAAAATAGATTAGAATTTATGAGTCAACTCGGTTCATCAAGGGATTGGACCGGTGATGAACCAAGTTGACAAGATCAATGCATAATGGATTGAAAAATAATTTGAAATTTCGATAAGATCAATTTTGAATCTAAATTACTAAGAACCTGGCTCATCCAGGTTGAACCTGTGATGAACCAAGTTGACTCACTAATCCACCTAATTTTTCTAATAAGTATTTTTTGTTGGATTAATCATTTTACAAAATATTGAAATTGAGACTCGAGTAAAATTATTTTTGTATGAAATAATTAGACAATATGAAAAATTCACAAATCTATACTTAATAACTCAATTTTTATGTATTGAAACAAATTTGAATCGATACGAAGTCATACAAAATTTTGTTGAGGAGATTTTGTGATATCTTTTGGTGAATAAAATTTTATGTTTGATTGATCATAAATCTAATTTAATAATCTCCCCTCTATTTAAATTTGAATTAGAAAATTTTGGTTATGTTTTTTTAATATAAAAAAGAAAAAAAACTTGCAATTAAGTGAGTGGGTCAACCCGTTTAAATTACCAATCTATGGTAGGTCGGGTTGGATTCAAATTTTTTCGACTCGCTAATAAATGAGTTGGGTTGGATTGACTCACTAAGTGACTCACGCATAATAGGTCAAGCTAGGTCAGGTTGGGTAGTCCGTTTTGACAACTCTAAAATAAATATAAACAATAATGTTTGTTATATTTTTATTTTATAAAATTTTCAAAAAAATATTAAAATTATATAATTTAAATTAGGGTTAAATATGTTTTTGGTCCCTTAACTTTTAGTGAAAATTGGAATTAGTCCCTCTTCAAAACTTTGGCCTAATTTAGTCCTGTTAGGTTTATTTGATGTTTCAAGTGTGTTTCATGATAGCATTTGAGTTATTTACACCGTTTGACACATTTTTGCTTCAATTTTAACCGAGAAATACGTTTGAAACATCAAATAAAGTTAACAAAATTTGGTTAAAAGGATTAAATTCACACATTTCTAAAGTTAAACAAAATCAAATTTTATAATCAAAATAATATGTTAAATTATAGAAAAGAAGAAGTAGAAGAATTTTAAGTTGGTATGTTCATATTCCTACAATCTTATATATGTAAAAGATAGATATTTTATTGATCAATATCACATATATCCTTGAAAAACTAAGATGAAGGGTAGAAAAACAAAAATTCTTTAGATAGAAAATATAATAATGTATAAAACTATGTCAAGGACGCACACAAAATTCTCTGAAAGAGGTTACATGAAACTTACCATGTGTAGTAAATCTCTCATAACGTGGAACAATCCTACTCAAACTAGAAAAACCGCTACAAAAATAAAATATAATTTTAAACAGAGAAAATCTGTCGAAAAAGTAAGAATTTTACTGATAAATTGGTATTATTGACAGAAATGAGACAAAATAGATGAATATATAAACGAAAAAACTCAAACTAAATTTGAGAATAAACAATTATATAGAAAATGATTAGATAATTGTTTTATCTTACACAATTATAAGTGAGGTGTGTGTGTTTTGTTGTTGCATATTTGGTAGTCTTGATGGTTCATGGTTGAAAATGGGATTTGTTTTAATTCTCAATCTGGGCTTTCTTTCTGCACCACCATGATTACTAACTGTACCCTCATACTACAAGTATAAGGATGAAAAAAGAGAGAAAGAGAGAGAAGAGAGACAGTGGGTTTAGTTGGAAGCTTATTCCAGAAAGCCTGTTTCGACTATATGCTCCAGAAAGCTTGTTTTATAAATTTGGTTCCAGAATGCATTTCATATATAAGATAACTTATTGTAGAAAGCTCAATCTCGAAAGCATCTCATATGTTCTAGAAAGCTTATTTTACAAAAGTAGTTCGAAATGAATTTTATATGTTCTAAAAAGCTTGTTTCAATAATCATATTCCAAAAGTCCTATTTTTGAAATTATGTTTAAAAAAATCAGAAAACTTATTCTGAAGTGTTTTAGAATAGATGATTCAAAAATCATTTTTACAAAAATGTCAATTTAAAAATTATGGAAGTGAAATTAGAAATTATGGAGGTACAGTAAGAAAAAATGCGTAGTCTGTTGTAGACTATAACAAAGCCCACAAAATGTTGCCTGCGAAACTTTTGAATCTGCTTCTAACATCAGGTACTTGATCAAACAAAATTATTATTATTATTAAACTTCAGTTTTTATAAAAAACAAAAATATAGATTTTCTTTCTATAACAATTTATATTCATCTGCATGTTTTTTTATAAAAGTATTTATCGTATAGTTATGATTTCATTATTTTCAATATTTATAGTAAATTATAATAAACAACTTTTCAATTTGGTCAGATTGTCAAATTATTAACTTTTTTAATAACTAATTTTCAATATTTATAATGTGAAAATTTATTTATTTTTCTTAAAATTGGCTGTAAAATTTGTTTTAAGAAAAAAATACACCTAATTTTCCCCCACATTTCACACTTAATTTTACAATTAAAAATATATAAGCAAATTATTTTGCTGTAAGTGGTTCAGACCAACCAAAACATAGTAAAAATTAATAAGATATCATAAAGATATTAAATGAATAAAGTAAAATCATAATAAAATTACAAAATACTATTTTTTATTAATTTGATTAAGAGGTTAAGAAGTAAATTTCAAGTCTAACTTAACTTTAAAACATCAATGTGTAATATGAGGTTTATATTCAGTTATATATTATAAAGTGATCCTATATTTAGCAGATGTAGAACATCCAACACAACTCCCTCATATCAAGTTATATACATTTTAAATATGAGACTAGATGTTAATGATTGATTAGATAGTAGAATGATAATAGGTGGAACAATAGACCTAACAAAGAACAAACATCGTTAGATAGACTCTAACCTTGACATTGATACCATGTCGAAAAGTGGACTTTAACCCTAACTCAATTTCACAAAATTCGTCTTGTAAAGTGAGGTTTGTATCCACTTATATATTGTAAAGTGACTTTATCTTTAGTTCAAGCGAGACTTCCAACACACACCCCTTACGTTGAGTCATATACATTTCGAACGTGAAATTAGATATTAAAGGATTGTCTTATACTAGCCCAATAACTGTGGAACAATAGACCCAACAAATAACAAATTTCGCTAGAATATACTATAACCTTGACTATACTACCATGTTGAGAAGTGAACTTTAAACATAACTCAAACCCACAAAATAGACTTGTAAGGTGAGATTTGCGTCCAGATTTATAAACTCGTCTTATATTTAGTCGATGTAAAATCTCTAACACACGTCCCTCACATTGAGCCATATACACTTTGAACATGAGACTAAACATTAATAGGTGGTTTGAAAGCGATCAGATAATATGTAAAACAATAGGCCAAACAAACAACAAACCTTCTAATATTAGGTGGCACAATAAGCCCAACAAATAATAAATATCGCTAGGATAGGTTCAAAAACATGACTCATATACCATGTTAAGAATTGGATTTTAAGCTTAACTCAATTCCACAAAATCAAGTCTCATATACATTTAGAGCATGAGTCTAAACATTAATGGGTGATCCGATAGCGATCCTATGGGGGATGGAACAATAAATCTAATAAACAACAAAATTTGCTAGAATATGCCTAACCATTGATTTGATACCATGTTGAGAAGTGAACTTTAAGTCTAACTCAACCCCACAAAATTGGGTTGTGAGGTGAGGTTTACACCCACTTATATATTATAGAGTGATTTTATCTTTAGTCAATGTGAAACTTCCCACACACCTCACTCATGTCGAGTCATATACATTTCGAGCGTGAGACTAAACATACGTGGTATGATAGTCGTCCTTTAGCGAGTGACACAATAAGCCCAACAAACAACAAATCTTTCGATAGCAAGTGGCACAATAAGTCCCACAAACAACAAATCTCGTTAGGATAGACTCTAACCCAAAACTTTGATACCATGATAAGAAGTGGATTTTAAGTCTAACTCAACATTACAAAATTGAGTTATATACATTTTGAGTGTATGACTAGATATTAATGAGTGGTCTAATGTTGGAATAATAATCCTAACAAAAAAGAAATCATCTTTAAGATAGACTCTAACCATAACTTTGATACCATGTTGAGAAACGAACTTTAAAAAATTTAACTCAACCCTAAAAAACTGACTTGTAAGGTTTTGTTTCCATCCATTTATATACTATAAAGTTGTCTTATCTCTAGTCAATGTAAAATCTTCAAGACATTCATCTCATGTCTAGTCATATGTATCTTAAGTGTGAGACTAAACACTAATATATAGTCTGACAGTGGTCCAATAATAGGTGACATAATAGGTCTAACAAACAACAAATCTACTAACAACAAATAGCATAATAGACCGAACAAACAATAAATCTCGCTAAGATAAATTTTAATGCATAGTTCTAATACAATGTTAAAAAATGTTTAAATCTAACTTAATCTCACAACACAAACTTATAAAATAAGATTTGCATCCATTATATAATGATCTTATAAATTATTAATATAACACAAATTAATTACTTATTTATCTTTTATGAATAAATGGATTCAATTCAAAGAAATTATAAATTTAATTAAAAGTTAATTCAATTAAATATTTGCTTCTTCTTTTTTTCAATGCAATCCTATTATTATTTTTCTCACTAATGAAATTTCAATTAAATAAAAAAAAATTCAATTAAAAATCAAAGATGTTTTATTCGTCTTGACTTAATGAATGGTTTAAATTAAAATAAAATCCAAATACTTGAGGTACTTACAAACATATCTTCCTTCATGTAACTTGCATTATTTAAGTATAGGTTCATTTCTTATAAAATTAAGAACATCATTAATTAGATTTGAATGTACAAACATTTTGTTATGCAATAAGCGTTATTTAGTCTTGTGTACAACTACTTGATTGGTACAGGTTACAAGAAAGTCAATAAATACTTAATGTAGAAACATGTTAATGTAATATTCAAAGATTAAAATATGTTTAACTGAAATTAAATTTGAAAGCACAAAATACTATAAACGTTATTTAGTCGTTTATACACTTAGTTTGTTTAATTGTTTGATGCAAGTTACAAGAAATTCAACATATTTATATATTGATCATAACGTATATTTTGAACACTTAATTTATTCATGCAATACAGTAAATTGAATGTATATGAGTGTCAACTACTTATACAAAGAACAAAATTTAATAAATAATTAATACAAATTTCAAGGATCAAATTATTCTTAGGATTTGAAAATGAATATGAGCAATTTGTTTTTATGTATTATGCATGAAATAGCCATTTATACATTGAGTTATTTAGTGCAAATTACTAGTAACTGTAATACACACAGTGTATATTTGAATAACTAAATATGTTAAGAGAAGATTTTATTAGTAAATTAATTTTGTTTTCAAGGATAACTTAGTTTTTAGTAAATTAAATTTGTATATATACATTTTAATATATAGAGAAGTTCAATAATATATAATTTCACTGTAAGAAAATCTCTAAATAATTATCAATTTTGGACCAATTTTTTTATAGTGAAAACATTAATAATTATTAATAATTAATGTTAATAACAAATTTAATACCAATTCAATATAGCGACCAATTTAAAAATTATTTTACTTATCAGAAATTTTTAGTTTATAAATTGGTCATTATATTAGTCATTATTTATATATAATTTTGAAATACTTTTACATGCTTAGATGAAATTTAATTTGAAAGCTAATATAATCACAGTTCTTTTATGATTTCAACACTAATTAGTCTCAACTGTTAACTGTTACACGAAGTTCAATAAATATCTAATAAATATTTTAGGTACTTTATACGGTAAAAAACGATTTGATTAGTGAATTGAATATTAGTACATTTTGATGGATTAGAACATTAACCAATCATATAGTCACAACAAATCAGTAAATATCAAATACAAATTTTAAAGATCTAATTATGTTGCGCTAATTTAATTTGTAAATAAATATAAATATAATTATAATTTATCCCTTGTAAGTTATGTGAAACTCTAAAGTTATATAATGTGGACCTAACAATTACTTTCATGGTTAGAAATTTGGTTTTGTAGCGTTTTTTACTACAATAATTTCAATTCTATAAGCATAAAAAATGTCACACTTTTTCATAATTCTTTTTTTCTTTTATACATAAGTGATTTTGTTCATAATTAAACGCAATAAATACATCCACGTGGACAGACAGTAAGTCGAGACCTCACTATTAGTTTTTTCAAGAATATTAAAAGTAACAGATAACAATTAATATATTTATTAATAAGCGGCTAATTCAATAAATGTTTGCTTTAATTTTCTCAAGTTCTCTTATTAAACTATTATTTTTCTTTCATAATTTACGTTCTCATCATACAAAAATTAAAAAAACACTCTTATTTTGTGCTTGCAAATAAAATTTGACTTACAAAAAACATAAACACAATATAATTGACAATAATACTCACATTATTCATAAAATTAAAACTTCGTCACATTACACAAAATAATACATTTTACATCAATTTTCCTTTTTCCTTATATGGAAAAAGTTAATAGAAGAAAATAATATACCATGTAACAACATACAACCTTTCAACAAATTTGTTGCCATGGCAAAAAATATGAACATAAACCCTTCTAAGGCTATCCATATCCAAGTAAATAAATAATTGAACACAACATAAGCAACCAATTTCCCCACCTTTAGGATAATATATCCACAACACTACAACTTTAATCTCACTCCCAAAACTAGAAATTAAGATATATATACTAAAATGAATGAAGAACAAGGTTTCAAATAATGTTATTTTATATATATATATATATATATATATATATATATATATATATATATATATATATATATATTTATTTATTTATTTATATTATTTGTGGTGGTGGGGTGGGGGGAGTTGTTAACAATTCAAAACAAGAATATGTTCTTCGTCCCCCATAATTTGTCAACCTAATCACTAACTATAATAATATTATATTTTTTATAAATATAAAAATAGTTTTATGTTAAAATAAATTATATATAATTCTTTTTAAATATATAAATTTATATTATTATATAATAATTTTTTTATTACCTCATGGTTAAAATAATGTTAAACAATGATGTAGAAAACAATTGCAAAATTATCTTCTTTATCATGTTTAACCTTATTTGTACTTGAGGTATATTATATAACCTTTTTATATTACTCACACAACCTTAAACTAAGGTATGTGAGTTTTGTTGTTGCATCTTTGTAGACTATTGAGTTTTGTTGTTGCATCTTTGGAACTCTTCATCTTCATTGCTGGAAATTGGCTTCATTTTCACTCTTTTTCTCTTGCAAACTCCAACAAATCCCACACTCTCAATGTTGCATGCAAAACTTCTGAATCTATCTTCATACATATCTAGTACCTGATCGGAAAAAAAAGTATTATTAAAATTGAATTTTTAAGAGATTTAGGCTATTTTTCGTTAATTTCTATTCATCAGGTTTTGATAAAAATGTTTATTATATAGTAATATTTTAATATTTACTATAAATTATAACTAATAACATTTTTAATATGGTAAGTTTTCAAATTAATAACTGATTTTAAGAAATAATTTTCAATGTTTATGATATCATTATTAATTTGATCAACAAGGAATTGATTTGGTTCTATTGTATTGGATTTGTTATATATGTAAAAACAATTAAAGAAAAAAAATACACCAATTTTTCGCCAAAATTTCACGCATAATATTCTCATTAGAGATATGAAAATAATTTATTTTGTTGTGATTTATTTACGACAACTAAATAATAGTAAATTCTTTACCGAATATTATAAGATGTTAAATGAAAAGGGTAAAGCATAATAAAATAAAAATAATGTTATTTTTTTTTTTGGTTTGTTTTGCAATAAATAGATTTATAAATCACGAATAGAACATCGAAATTAACGACACTTAGATTTGGTTAAGTTGATTTCCGTTAGAGTCCATTAGGCCACGAGTTAAATCCAAATTAATCGATTCGATTTGAAAGGTTTTTGAAATTTTAGGGTTGATCTGGTTTTAAAAATATCCCTAATTTCATTTCTTTCAAAATAATTACTTCAATTTGAATAAAAAATTCAAAAATAAGATTATTATAGCTTTAAATTATCATAAAAAACGGAACAAGAGAATTAGAGTATAAAAATGTTTTTTTTAATGAAAAATGTTTAGAAATTGAAATCAACTGTTAGATCGGGAAACAGTACTATCATGAAAAATTATTGAAAAAAATAATCGAGAAATTATTGCTGAAGAACAAGTTTAATGGAAAATTGAGGAAACACCTATATATAATTCATGAATAAAGAAATTTAGCAAAAGATAAAAGCCAAAAACATAAAGAGAACGATCCTAATCTTAGGTTGTTCCATTAATAGAACAAGTATATTCGAGAAAAAAAATCAATAAAAAATATAAAAGACATGAATAAATAATCACATACCTTTGTTAGTGTAATAAGTATTGAGAGATAGTTCCACACAATCTTTTTTATGGAATTCTTACTTCTCAAGATCTGACTCACTAAACCAGATCTGTGTTTTCAAGTTTATTTCACATTGTTTCAACAAAGGCACCAGGGAACCTTTTATAGTAGTTTTGGCAGATAATTATTAAAAGCACATTAATTGTTTAACTAAGGTTTCGCAGAACAATTCATAAATAATATTTATGATAAAGATGAAACATCTTCACACAAGTAAATATTTTTCAAACAAAGTTATACTAAACATAAATGTAAAGTATTTAATAGATTATTTGATAATAATTATTAATAAATTTTATTTGAAGTTTTTAAACTTTAAATGATTAAAATAATATTATTAATAAAAAAGTATAATCCGTAAAAGAATGGTGTAAAATTATTTTTATTTTCTTATTTAAATCTATGAAATTGAAGGTTTTTTTTAAAAAGATTAATTTTTAAAAATTTATATTTTTTGTATAATTCATTTAATTTTTTTTAGAAAAAACTAAATTTATTTATATTAATATTTTATTGAGTAATTTAATTTAAATTGTACGTAAAAATTAATTTTTTATATAAGTTAATATTTTAAAGATTTTTTAAATAAATTTATCTAAATTTAAAAATAAAATATTTAAAATTTTCTATATAAAAAGGCTCGTAACGTTTTTCACAAATATTCAACAAGTAACTGAACATATTATTTTAAATAAAACACATAACAGATAAACATTATTCCTTATCCGACCCATACTATGGTCATCCCTAAGTTTCTAATTAATAAATTAGTTTGACTTTTGATATATTTCTAAACTCTATGTTTCCAATTCATAAGTTAATTTATTGAAGTAATTTTTTTTCTATAAAATAATTTATGAACTAGTTGAAAAATATAAAATAAAGTAAAAAATATAATTGTATAAGTTTTAATTTACAAAAAAAAATTATGTTCATAAATAAAATATAATATTATGTGAATAAATTTTTTTTATAAAGAATTATAAAATAGTATATTAGAAGTGATAATGTTTTCTAAATAATGAGACTACACAAAACTCCTCCATCATCTAATTAATCTCTTTCTTTCACCATTAATTTAGGAGTGAAGAAAACAAACCCTTAATAATATTTCGACTTCTATTTTGCTCACTATTATAAATTATACATTTTTATAATACTGAAATTTATATTTGGGTGTAATAAAATTGTTACAGTGGTGGTTTGTGTGGGTGAAGTTTATTTGTAATTATTTTTTGTGTGGGTGAAGTTTAAAATTAATAATTTCACTTTACTTCATTTTTTTATTTTTATTTTTCAATTTGTTTTGATTTTTTAATACTTAAAATTTATTTTATATAATAAATATAATTTTATATTACTTTTACTACTAAGGACATTTTAGTAATCTTTAATTTCTATCAATTAATATTTTTTTATCTACATTAATTTTATACAAACTTTACTTTCAAATCCACTTTTAATCACTTCCAAATCCATTAAAAAAAAACATGCAATTTACTCTCAAATTCACTCAAATCTCTCTTCCTCAAATCATCATCCTCAAGTGAACACACTTTAACAATCACACACTAAGAGAAAAATAAATAAATAGTAAATACACATTTAAAGTCGGATTGTATTTACTAGAATTCAATTTGTATATGGACATAGAGATAATTGTAATCCACTAGTGATATGATCCTGTCTAGGAAAGAGTATTATTTTTTATGAATTTGAATCCTCTAGGGGCACAATAAAAATAAATCAGAGAAGAGCGTAGAATAAGACAGAAATAGGGATACCACATTCTAGCAGATTGATAAGTCAAGGAAGATTCGCTACAAAGATGTTAATCTTTGATAAGAATCAGAGTTGTAAACCAAGAACCAAGAGAATCCTCTCTCAAAAATGCAAATGCATATATTATGACTCAAAAGTGTCTACATATGTATTTGGTGCCCCTACTATATATAGGTACAAATGTTTAAGGCACCTAAGAAACCTTAAAAGAAAGCCCAAGGACATTGGGTCCAAAAATAACTTGAAAAATAGAAATAAATTGTTTGCAATTAAAATAAAAAAATATAATTTATTTAATTTCCTAAATTATTTTGCTCATGATCTTCACGTTCTTTAAATTCCTCTCTTCATGAAAGATTATAATATTCAAGATTCAAGGAGACGTGTTTTGATCTTTGACCTTGTCATAGATATTTTGAATTACAAACGTTCTTTTTCTAGTTCTTCACATATATGTTTTAGGAGATAGTCCTCTCTCAACTAGTTAGTCATGCACATATTTAGTATGCACATATTTAGTTGTTTGGTGCATCTTATAATAAATACCAAACATACAATATAAATTATTGTACAACCTTTATAATGGAGTTGTAAAAAATGTTATTTTTACGTGAGATCAAAAAATACTTAATACAAACTTCAAAATTTGAAACATGCTTAGTTGGAATATGATTTGAAAAATATGCAATAAGAGTCAATAAAAGATAATTGGTCATTTGCACTTAGTTGTGTGGTACAAGTTACAAAAAATTCAATAAACGCGTAATGCAAAATTCAAGCAATTAATATGCTCATTGAAGATTTTATCAGTGAATTGAATATAAATGTACATAATACATTGAGTTTTAAATAATCACACAATAAAAAAAACTTAATAAATACTTAATACAAACTTTAAAGATCAAATTATACTCAGTGGAATAGGATTTGAAAAATATATAATAAGAGTTAATAAGCAATAATTAATTTTTTTACTTAGGTTTTTTAGGACAACAAACTCAATAAATGCGTAATGCAAACTTTGAGGTAATTAGCCATTTACACTTACTTGTTTAGTACAAAGTTACAATAAACTCAATAAACCTATAATTCAAATTTCGAGTATTCAACATGCTCATTGAAGGTTTTATTAATGAATTGAATATAGATGTACATATTTTAATACATTGGGTGTTAAATAATTATAAGAGTGTTTCGATGGGGGTATGGAGTCCCTTAAAACATTCTGAGATGTCTCGAAGACCGGATGGTCCTTAATGACTGGACGGACACTTTAGGGGTAGACAAATTTGTTGAAGGTCGGATGATCACCTTGATTTTCGTCATACTCCAAGTTGTTCGTTCTCCCTCCTCCTTCTCCAGGCCGGACGAGCGGGTACCTGTCAAAGGCACTCCGACGCTCAAGTCAGTAAAAGTGACCGAACGATTATCACAAAAGATGCAAGTAATGCATAATATGCAATCTGGTCTGATGTCATACCTGAGACCTTTATTTATACTAGTTGCAATGGGCTTTTACCTTTCGTGGTGCCAAATGACGGCCCAATCACGCCTTAACCTCCATTAGGGACTTTAATGAGCTATTATCGTTCATAATCTAACCATACGGTCGGTCATGGTTGTTGGCCTGGTGGTCGGCCTAAGAAGAACCGTTCGACATATGAGGTAGGGAGGACCGTACGGTACATAAGCCCCCCAAGCCCGAGCATGATTTTATTATGAGAAGGGGTTATGTTTATGGCCTTCCTATTACGGACGGGATCTTCTGTTGGCCTTTTGTCTTTCTTCGTCATAAGTTGATTAAGATGACTGCCTAGAAGGATGAAACGGGTCATGCCTTTGTCGACCGAGAGGTACGGGGTCGCCGACTTTGGTGTTGCCAGTCGGGATTCCTTTAAGGACAAACCGTCGAGGCTGAACGCTCGATACCAAATTTGGCTAAGTTCGAGGCCATCGAAGGCCGAGTAGTAGAGGCCAAATGACCGAAGCTGGGTGGCCGAGGTTGAATGATTGAGGCCAGATGGCCGTATAATTAAGGCCGAATTGACGTATAGTGGAGGCCGAATGGCTGAATACTGAAGGCCGAATGGCCATATAGCTGATGCTAATTTGGTTAAATACTTGAATGGTAGAGAGGTCGGATGGTCGGACAGTTAAGGCCTTTGGAGGCCAAGGAATGAAGGCCGAATGGCCGAAAGGTTGAGGCCAATAAGTTGCTGAATGGTTGGGGCCTTGGAGGCCGAGAAGCTGAGGCCTTTGGAGGCCGAACGAGTTGGGCGTTAGGTGTAGAAACTGAGGCCTTTGGAGGTCGAGTTGAAGCCTTTGACAACCGAACGGTTGAGGCCATATGAAGGCCAAGTTGAGGCCAAGCAGTGGCCGAACGATCGAGGCTTATGAAGGCCGAGTTGAGGCCTTTGAAGGTTGAGCGGTTGAGGCCTTTTGGAGGCCGAGAGTTGAGGCCTTAGAAGGCCAATGAAATGGAGGCTGAATGGTTGAGGGTGAAGGCCCGGGAAATGGCTGAACGAGTGAGGCTTATTGAGGCCAAGTTGTTGAGGCCTTCGGAGGCCGAACGGGTGAGGCCTTTAGGCCTAGAAGCTGAGGCATTTGGAGGCCTAGAAGCTGAGGCCTTTGGAGGCCGAGTTGAGGCCTTTGATGACCGAACGGTTGAGGCCATTAGGCCTAGAAGCTGAGGCCTTTGGAGGCTAAGCTGAGGCCTTTGACGGCCGAACGCTTGAGGCCATATGAAGGCCAAGGAATGCTGGAACGATTGAGGCCTTTAGAGGTCGAGAAGTTGAGGCCTTTTGAAGGTTGAACGGTTGAGGCCGCGTGAGGCCGAGAAGTTGAGGCCATTTTAAGGTGGAACAGTAGAGGTCGTGGGAGGCCAAGAAGTTGAGGCCATTTCAAGGTCGAACGATTGAGGCCGCGTAAGGCCGAGAAGTTGATGGCATTTCAAGGCCGAAGGGTTGAGGCCGTGTCAGGCTGAGAATTTGAGGTTATTTCAGGGCCGAATGGTTGAGGCCACGTGAGGTCAAGAATTTGAGGCCATTTCAAGGTCAAACGGTTGAGGCTGCGTAAGGCCGAGAAGTTGATGGCATTTCAAGGTCGAAAGGTTGAGGCCACGTGAGGCCGAGAAGTTGGAGGCCGAATGGCCGAGAGCTTGAGGCCCATGTAAGGCCGGATGGTTGCAAGGCCATGGAAGGCCAAGTTGTTGAGGACGGTCGTCCGAATAGTTGAGGCTAGTGTACGACCGGATTGTGACGCTGCTTCATCTGTAGAACTCGTCGTTCATTAACTTGGGCTTTGTCTAGAGTCGGGCAACAGTGGTTCAACAAAGAACTCGTCGTTTAGTGCCCGACCAAGTTGACAGTGGTTCATTAAAGAACTCGTCTTTCATCAACTTGGGCTTTGTTTGGAGTCGGGCAACAATGGTTCATTAAAGAACTCGTCGTTCACTACCCAGCCAAGCTGACGGTGGTTCATTAAAGAACTCGCCTTCAATCAACTTGGGCTTTGTTCGGAGTCGGGCAACAGTGGTTCAACAAAGAACTCGTCGTTCAGTGTCCAACAAAGCTGACAGTGGTTCATTGAAGAACTCCCCGTTCATCAACCGAGTTGTTGAGGCCAAATAGTGGAGGCTGGATAACGGAGGCCGGATGACGGATGTACTTGAGGTCGCACGGCCGAATGATTTGACGTGATGTCAGTTTTGACCATGTACTCGCGAGGCCTAGTTTGAGAAAGTACTTGATTACTACGGCCGAACGGTTGAGACCTTTGGAGTACTGATGCTGAGACTGCGTCCTTGTTTGGTTCCTCGTGGATCACAGGGGATGTCGCTCGGCCCCATAGTGGGTGCCAAATATTTCGGTATGGTGTGGGGGTCCCTTAAAACATTCCAAGATGTCTCGAAGACCAGACAATCCTTAATGATTGGACGAACACTTTGAGGGGTAGACAGATTCGTTGAAGGTCGGACGGTCACCTTAATCTTCATCATACTCCAAGTTGTTCGTACCCGGCCTACAACCTTGGCCGACTACATGTCAAATTCGAATGATTATTCCTAGGCCGAACGGTTCTTCTTAGGCCGACCACCAGGCCAACAACCCTGGTCGACCGTATGGTTAGATTATGAACGATAATAGCTCATTAAAGCCCCTAATGGAGGTTAATACGTGATTGAGCCATCATTTGGCACCACGAAAAATAAAAGCCCTTTGCAACTAGTATAAATAAAGGTCCCAAGTATGACTTCATACCAGATTGCACACGCTGCATATTATGCATTACTTGCATCTTTTGTGATAACCATTCGGTCACTTTTACTGACTTGAGCGTCAGAGTGCTTTTGACAGGTACCCGCCCACCTGGCCTGGAGAAGGAGGAGGGAGAACAAACAACTTGGAGTATGACGAATATCAGGGTGACCATCTGACCTTCAACGAATCTGTCTACCCCCAAAGCGTCCATCCAGTCATTAAGGACCGTCCGGTTATCGAGACATCTCGAAATGTTTTAAGGGACCCCCACACCCCACTGAAACTAATATTTTGACACTAGTTTTAGTGTTACTTCCATTTGACATTGTGCCAAATTGGAAATTTATTATTTTTTTAACAAATTGCGAGCCCTACAAACTTGTGTAGAGGATGATTATAAACGCTTGTTTTAAAGTTTCGTCACCATAGTTGCATTGTAGAGGGTGACCTTTAGGGGTTGACGATGTGGGTTGGTTGCAGTGTTTACCAATCAAATTCTCACTAGTGTAGAATTTGCCTTTAACGTCACCCCGTAGACGTCGACCCACCAAATAACCAACGTAAATTATTAACCGATGGCATTATCGTAAATAAGTGGGCATATAGACGTCTGTTATGAAGGTCCTCGACGTCTATAATATTATAGACGTTGGGGCCCCTCCTAACTAATGTCTATATGCCTGACAGGTAGGTGAAACGTTATTTTTTTTCCGCCATATAGACGTCTGATCCCGCTACCTCCTACGTCTATACTATTATAGACTTCGGTCCCCCTTTAACAGATGTCGATATGGCTGACAGGGTAGGTGAAAAGTTCACCTAGACGTTGGGGCCCCTCGAAACCGACGCCTATATGCCTCGAGAATATTAATTTTTAAATCAGCAAGATGTCATATTATTGAGGGCCCCGACATCTATACTATTATAGACGTCGGACCCACTAGCAACCGACGTCTAACCTAATATACTGGTAAGCGCGAACCTGCGAGGAGTTACGCTTACTGTTCATCGTCTTTCTCCTCGCGTTTTCTCTTTGCAACATTGTATTTCATGTGCGTTTTCTCTCTTTTGAACCGTTTAAATTTACTTTTACTCCGATTAAATTACTCTTTGATGAAATATCTTTCATTTGAACCGATTAAAATTCATTTTCGTTGCATTTTCGTGCAATTTTTGGCGTGTGCTTGGGCGGCGTTTTTGACCCTTTTTGGGCGTGCATTACTCCATTTCCCTCCATTGTTTTTTTAATATGCTAAAAAGGTTAGCTGTATTGTTGAAAATTTTTTTGTATGCATGTTATTGCCTTTTGTGTATGCATGTTATTGGCTTTTGCAGATGCATGTTTTTGGCTTTTAAGTATGCATGTGTTATTGGCTTTTGAATATGCATGTGATAGTTGTGTTATTATAAGGTTTAAACCCTTTAGTTGTTCCTATTTATGTGGGTTTTTCCTAGTTTGATCCTCAACTTATTAAAATCCCCAATTGAGTCCTTAAAAGTGCTAATTTGAGTCAATTGAGCTCCTGGCATTAAATTTAGTTAACGGGGTTAAGTTTTTGCACAAATAGGAGAGTGATGTGTCAATTTTTGAACACGTGACATGGTGAGAGTTGAAATATGGAATTTGGAAACTTGTAAAATTATAATAATATGAATGTTTGAAAAAAAAATTTAAGACTAAAACTAAAGTTTTTAGAGAGGCCAAAAACATATTTTTTTTTAACTTGAAAATAAAATCAATTCTAATCTAAATGGTCTCGTCGTGCCCAATTTCTCATCTTCTCCAAAGAACCACGAGTGCTGCCCACAGTAACTCCCGCTTATATCACAATGTCAAAAACTACAAATCTGCTGATTACAAGCCACTCGTGCTGGAAGTTGTGGTTGGCACCGAGAAAACATGACTAGGCTCTTTTTCAAGTTGAGAAAAAATATGGATTTTTGAAAAGGGATTTAGGGTTCAATAAAACTGAATTTGGGATTCAATTTGGGATTAAAAATCTGAGAGGAATTTAGGATTTAAAGTTTTGGGATTAAATTTGAGATTCAATTTGGAAGATGAGCAAAGTCGCGGGTTTTTGGTGCGAAGAGATTTGGGGCTTTCTGTGTTTCTTGTTTGACTTCTTCGACCTGGTTCATCGCTGGCGAAGGACGGAGCTTCTGGTTTATTCCTTCAGCGGCGGTCTTTGATCTTCGTCCTTGTTCCTCTTCCCTCGATCTGGTTTTACGACGGCGTGATGCGTAAAGCCGCGACTCTGTTTTGTGGTTTAGTTGGGCTAGCGGCTTGCTTGCGTTTGTCGCTTACGGTGGAGCCGGGTCGCTTTCTTCGTTCTGTCATGGACAAGCCTCTTTCGTTCTCTGGTGCGGTGGCTAACGGCGGCAAACCTGGTCACGGTAAGGCCTGTTCGCGAATGACGGCGACCCTAGCGCGACTGATGGCGAGGGTTTCTTTTGTTTGCGTCAATGGCTTCAGGGCAGTGACCCAAGCCCAATCGGTGGCGTGGGGGTTTTCGTTGGTGGTGGGGGGGACGAGCATCGCTAACACTACAAAGGAGGTGATGGAGCGTGATGAACTCTAGTGACAATATGAAAAATTGGAAAAAACAATTAGAGAGGTTCACAAGTACATTACTTTGACATCAGCATGCCATGTTTCAAAAAATTACATATCAACCTCCCAGCTGTACAAAAACTTAACCCCGTTAACTAAATTTAACGACAGAGGCTCAATTGACTCAAATTAGCACTCTTAAGGACTCAATTGGGGATTCTAATAAGTCAAGGATCAAACTGGGAAAAACCCACATAAATAGGGACAACTAAAGGGTTTAAACCTTATTATAATTGACATGTTAGATTATAAGTATCAAATTATTGAGTGAAACTTATAGTTGAAATTTAACACAAACGATTAATCTTTTAATCGTTTGTATTAAATTTTGAATTATCTGATTGGACAGTTTGAGAAAATTATTTTTCATAATTTGATATAACATGTACGTTAGAGTTTATGAATAAGATTGATAAAATTTTGGTTCAGTATTTGTGTTGTTCTCCGATGCATATTTCATTGTGGTCATCCTTGACTACTCTCATTTCGTGTATTTCAGAGACCAATGCGAAATGCTGCCGAAATCTTATCAAATTTATAATGTAGACTTCTTTTCATTTATCTTAGCAATTTATGAAAAATAATTTTTCTGAATGGGTAGGGCCTAACCTTGTGAGAGTTAAAAAACTGAAACTAATGAACGATACATATTTTTGTCCTTGTGTTCGTTGTCTTAATCAAATACGGCAAGACTTAGGCAATGTGCGTGACCATCTATTCATGTTCGGCATAATGAGAATTTATACCGTTTGGACTTGGCATGGAGAAGTACTGGACCAACCTACCACGTAAGGAGGAACGAATTATGTGGAAGAATGGATGAGTGATCATTTAGAGGACATGATACGTGATGTCGGTGAAGATAATTTTGGAAGAGCTAAATGTTATGACTCTATTATAAATGATTCAGAGCAATCGTTGTTTACAGGATGCTTGAACTTTACACGTCTTTTTGCAACTTTGAAGTTTTTTAGTTTAAAAGCAAGAAATGAATGAACTGATAAATATTTCACATAGTTGTTGGAGTTGTTGAAGGAGATGCTTCCATAAAATAGTACTCTACCTATTCGTAATTACGAGGCAAATTTTTTTTTATGTCCAATGGGTCTTGAATATCAAAAGATACATGTTTGTCCTAATGATTGTGTTTTGTACATAAAGGAGTTTGCTTTGCTAAAATATTGTCCAACTCGTTTTAAAAAGAAATCTGACAGAAACACTACTAATGAAGGTAATGATGGCGCTCCTGCTAAGGTGATGTGGTATTTACCTATAATACCTAGGTTCAAACATATGTTCTCTATTAAAGAAGATGCAAAGAACCTTAAATGACACGTTGTCGGAAGAAAGTGCGATAATCTACTTCGACACCCAGCTGATTCACCACAATGGAAGAAGATCGATGAAAAATTTCCAGAATTTGGTGCAAATCCAAGAAACTTAAGACTTGCATTTGCAACTGATTGTATGAATCCTTATGGGAACTTAAGTAACAAACACAGTTCATGGCCAATTATGTTGATGATATACAATCTTTCTCCTTCGTTGTGCATGAAGAGAAAATATGTGATGTTGTCCATGATTATATTAGGTCCTAGACAACCTGGAAATGACATTGATGTTTACTTGAAACCTTTAATTGATGATTTGAAATTGTTGTGGGAAGAAGGGGTCGAAGTGTTTGATTCACATGTTCAAGAAAATTTTCGTTTGCGTGCAATGTTGTTTTGCACTATAAATGATTTCCCAACATATGGAAACTTGAGCGGTTACAATGTTAAAGGTCATTTTGCATGTCCAATTTGTGAAGAAAACACTAGTTACATTCAATTGAAGCATGGTCAGAAGACTGTATATACAAGACATCAGAAATTCCTTCCTCGTAATCACCCTTATTATAGATTGAAAAAAACATTTAATGGAAGTGCTGAGGATGAGGTTGTGTCTAGACCCTGGAATGGTGAAGAGGTGTACAACGAAGTCAAAAACATTGACATTGTGTTCGAAAAACATCATAAAGTACCTTTGCAAAAAACCTTTGGAAGAAACGATCAATATTTTTTAATCTTCCATACTGGTGTAAACTTGATGTTAGACATTGTATTGATGTGATGCACGTTGAAAAAAATGTTAGTGACAGTGTCATTAGAACTTTATTAAACGTGAAAGGGAAGAGCAAAGACAGAATAAAAGCATGACAAGATTTGGCTGACATGGGAATCCGATCTGAGTTACATCCACAAACAATAGGAAGACGCACCTATATGCTCCTAGGCTGTCACACTCTTTCTAAAAAAGAAAAACAAAGTTTTTGTAACTCTTTAAGAAGTGTGAAGGTTCCACAAGGTTATTCTTCAAATATTAGTAACCTTGTTTCTATGCAAGAGTTAAAGTTAGTTGGTTTAAAGTCTCACGATTGTCATGTATTGATGCAACAATTGTTACCAGTTGTTATTCGAGGCATATTACCTCCTCCTGTTAGGGGTATTCTCACACGTATGAGTTTGTTCTTTAATGCCATTTGCAAGAAAGTTGTTGACCCTCGAGGTTTAGATCAATTGGAAAATGAAGGAATAAAACTACTATGTGAATTGGAGATGTATTTTCCTTCTTTTTTTTTTATATCATGGTTCATTTGATTGTTCATCTAGTCAGAGAAATTCGAATATGTGGACCGGTTTTCTTAAGGTATATGTACCCTGTTGAAAGATACTTGAAGATCTTAAAGGGATATGTTAAGAATCAGTATCGACCAGAAGGTTCAATCATAGAGATACGTTGTAGAAGAATCCATTGAATTTTGTTCATGTTATATGCCAAGTTGTGAACCAGTGGGTCTTCCCAAGAGCAGACATGAAGGAAAATGTGAAGGTAAGGGTGTTTGAGGTGTGACAATTCAAAGTGGTAGTAGGAAAGAAGTTGACCAAGCTCATTTGTACATCTTAAATAACACTGTTGATGTGATTCCTTACATTTCTGAACACGTTAAGGAAATAAAGGCATCACACCCAAGAATGAGTGAAAAATGACAGCTTAATGAACATGTCAAAACCTTATTACAATGGTTTAAGAAAAAGATTTATGCGACTCCACATGTTTCTGAAAGTCTATTGAGGTTATCTCGTGGGCCGAACATAGATGTCATTACATATGATGGGTACTATATAAACAATATTTCTTTTTAGACAAAGGTAGAAGATGACAAAAGTAGAGTTCAAAATAGTGGGGTTACACTACAAGCTGAGGCTGTGCACTTTGCTAGTTCTAAAGACAAAAATTCAATCACAACATTCATGAGTTATTTTGGAATAATACAAGAAATATGGAAAGTTGATTATGTCAGTTTTAGAGTCCCAGTTTTCAAGTGTAAATGGGTTGATATAAATTCTGGTGTCATAACAGATGACTTTGGTTTCACATTGGTAGACTTGAACAAGATGAATTACATTGATGAACCATTTATCATCGCTAGTCAAGCAAGACAAATATTCTACATAAATGATCCAACAAATAAAAAATGGTCAGTTGTTTTAGAAGGAAAAACATGCACGGATATGATGACGAAGATTCTCTTGATATACTTGAGACAACATCTGTTGCATCAAGGCCCATTGAAGACTCAATTGATGATGTTGCCGATGACATCCAAGCAATTCGTAGTGATCACAATGAAGGGATCTGGGAGAAAACAATATCTTAATAGGTTGTGATATTTTTTGTAATGACTTTATATGTAGTTTTATTCATCATATTTGAATTAATACTAACCTTGTATATCCTTTTCAGGTATGTCGACCTCAGACTCAGGATCAGGACAGACCAGGCGTGGTCGAGGCGTCACACGATTTCCAAATGTGACATTCGAACGTGTTGATGGGCAGAGGAGACATGTTGACATTGACCCTAGATCAGGTGTGCCATCAGGGCCAAATGCTGATAGGTTTAGGAGTTATCTGGGTAAGTTAGCAAAAAGTCATGTCTCTATCCTTCATGCATCTTGGGATGACGTCCCAAAGGTCGAGAAGAACCTCTTATGGCAAGATATTCAGGTATGTTTACTTAAAATAAATTTGATATACTTATTTATTTGATCTTATTATGTCATTAACATGTTTTTTGTTTTAAACAACAACATTATGATATTCCAAACACTGAACAGATTAGAAAGAAAGTGTTATCGCATATAGTGATCAGATGGAGGGATTTCAAGACAAGGCTGACACGTCTATATGTCTTTGGAGACAAACAACATGAAAATCCATGTCAGCATTATATCTTCACAAAGGAGGAGTGTATGCAGTTTCGTGCATCTAGAGAGTTTGAGGAATGAAAGGTATGTTTCTTAACATCTACAAAGTCTTTCATGGAGTTTATTATGATTTTACACTTATGAATATATATATGGTTTCACAGGGTAAAAGGTTAGCCTCCCAAGAAAGGTAAAGGCTAAACGATGAACCACACTTGTTATCACGAGGTGGTTATGCAAAACTGGAGAAGAAAATTAGAAAGTCTCGAGTGGATGCCTTGGGGCTTGAGTCCCCAGACCTAGCACCTGCACCTGTTAGGAACGAATTGTGGAAGGCAGTTCGGACTAAATCAGATGGGAACATGACATATTCCTTAGCTGCCTTGATCTCACAAAGAATTGTAAGTTCAAATTCTAAACATTGTTTGATTGTCTATTTATCATAGCATGTCTTTTAAGTAACAACATTTTTTTTATGTGTAGGATGAGTTGGTTGAGCATCAGACTGAGGGAACATTTGTTGGCCAAGGTAGGGACAACATTCTAACAACGACCATGGAAAGTCCGAGCACCCAGGACGTGTACGTGGAGTTCTTGGGGCGATTGGTCTTCGTGACTACTTTGGCCCTACACAGGAAAACACTCAATCAATGAGTCAAGAGGCATTGAGGCATATGGATCTTCAGTGGGAGGAAAGACTCAACCAAAGCATGAGATCAATGGAGCAATGATTCATGGAGCGGCTACAAGAACAAAAAGAAATACAAAGAGCGCTTGAAGAGAAGCTGCATTCCATGACACAAGGTACCATGGGGCCCACTGAAGCTCCCACGCCACCTCGTGTCAGCACTAGAGGATCATGCTCTGCTGTAGAACTTACTGAGTATAGTGGTCAGTATGAGTTGTTTGTTGATGGGGATCCCCCACACATTATGGTTGTCCGACGAGTACTTAAGGGAGGGCAAAATATTCATGGTATTCCCATATTACACCACCACGTGCGTGTGACGATTGATGAGGTTCGGGATCCCCAAGCTCAGGTGTCTGTACCCACTCCAGAAATTCATTTTGTGGGGGAGGCCATAGGATCATTTATAGCTTGGCCTAGAGCATTAATCATGTCACACATTGCTACTCCACAGGTATAATATTTTTATTATTAGTATTTCTATGTTAAATTTAAAAATATTTATTGATAACTTTGAAACTCTTATCTTCAGTTCACACGTCCTCAGAAGCAGCCGATGCATGATACAATCATAGATGAAGATGATGAGATGACTGAAGCGGAGGAGGATCCTCTATCAAAGCTAATGACAAGATTACCCAGGTTGAAGAGAGCAACATTAGAACTATACTGATATTTGAGAGTATTTGGTCTTCCCCCCCATGTGTCAGTATATATCACATTGAATGATGCATTGGAGATCATTGGGGGAGACAGGATGTTGAATATTTCCATCATTCAACTATGGTGCATGTAAGATAGTTAATTTTGTCTTCCATATTAGTTTTATTTAGATTCCTAGTTTCTAACAACTTAACTTTGTTGTTTTAGGTACATGGACACAATCATTATAGACCAAGGTCAGTCTTCCATGTACGAATTTGTTGAACCTCAGACCATTCAACCTTCTGGTAACACACTTGAAAGTAAACAACATTATTTGCAAACATGGATGGATGAGTCAAAAAGAGACGTATACCTTGTGCCATACATTGATGGGTATGTGTTGTTTCATGTAAAAGTTCATTAAAGTTTACTTAATTAGTTTACTAACTATTTATGATTCATGATAGGTCTCACTGACAACTGATGGTCATCATTCCCAAACAATGTAAAATTATATGGTTTTGTTCGCTGCACAAGAAGATGAGAAATGACTTAAGAAGCATGCTTCAAGGGTAAGTGTTTCTCCAAAAATGACTTTGAATTTCATGTTGACCTTAAATTTTTATGATAAATATAGTTATATTAATTTTACTCTGTGTTTTCAATCTAAATAGAGTTATTGGTAAATCCCGAGGTCAACTAGTTCAAGTTTTGTATCCAAAGGTTGTAAGTCATTTATAGTTCTAATTCATTTTCTATGTTATTGAATGATATAAATTATTGACTATTTAGTTTGTCATTTTAGTATAACAAGCATCTAGATTCATGGGAATGCGACTTCTATGTCATGTCTTGGATTAAGACCATCATTCGAGCTGTCATTATAGATGATTGGAATGAGGTAATGATGCATACCTTCAATAGATTACAAATCAAATTCATCTTTAAATATATATGAAACCATAATGAATCTTTCTTCATTTTGCAGCGCTTTAAGAATACATCTCCTATACTAGAGGACACAATTAGGCAGATAAGGCAGGAGTGGACAACTTATCGTCTGCAAAGATGGAGCTAGGAACACTTATATTTGTTGTTGAACATTACTTAGGTTTAGTTTAAGTTTATATTTTGATAGTTTTGGTATTGGATTATTTTTTAGATTAAGTAGAACTTTCTTTATATGAAACGCATATATATATATATATATATATATATATATATATATATATATATATATATTATAGTTCCGGGAGAATTTTCTATTTTTCAGGTGTGGTTTTATTGCAAGAATAAATTAATTTTTTTTAAAAAAACACCCAGTAGACGTCGGTTAATGCATTGTCCGACGTTTGTTGACCGATATAAACGTCAGATGTACCAATACCCGACGTCTATATAGACGTTTGGCAGATCTCACATCCGACATCTATATAGATGTCTGGTATATCTCACATCCGACGTCTATATAGACGTCGAGTATATCATGTCCGACGTTTGATTAACGTCACCCACAAAGACGTCCGATATGAATTCGACGTTAAAAGGCCAAAATAACATACGTCTAAAGTCCTTTCTGTACTAGTGTCTAGTGATAATAGGTTGGATTTTCCATCCAATTGTCTGATTATTGTACTGATAGGTTAATATTTGAAATTCTTTTTTGTTGATAAAGTTGTATATAAAGGAATTTAAATGCAAAAAAGAAAAGAAAATAAAAGTGTTTGAGCTTTTGGATGCTAATGGGGTGAGTTTGTTGGACAGACTAGTCAAAGTCTTATGTGTTTACAAAAAAGACTATTTTATCATGTACTTCTAATAATTTCATTCTTTATTTTTAATTTTTTTTTAAATTCTAAAATTGTTCTTTGCAATTTAAAAAATCTTTCATCTTCTTTTTATGTTTCATTAAATTTCAAGAATTGATGAAGGATTTTTTCTTCATTGGATTTCGAAATCCGATGAAGGATTTCTCAAGGCTTTACCAAATTTCAAAATTGGATGAATGATTTATTTTTTCATTAGATTTCGAAATTCAATGAAGAATTTTTTTTCATCAAAATTTGAAATTCGATTAAGGATTTTTCATTTTTTTATCAAATTTCGAAATTTGATGAAGTCTTTGAAAAAAAATTCATCAGTTTTCAAAATCTGATAAAAAAATCCTTTATCCTTCATTGGATTTCAAAATCTGATAAAGAAAATAAATATCCCTCATCAGATTTCAAAATTCAATGAAGAAAAATCCAAAATTTGATAAAAAATAAAGTAAGATTATTTTAGGAAATTGGAAGTGTTAGATGAAATTATTGGAAGTGCAACCCTACAGAAAATGGGTACAACCGTTTTTGTTTTACAAAGGTTCAATGGGATTTCTTTTTTCTTCACACAAGCACCTTTTTGCTTTACTAATAACCACTTTTGACTTTTATTTTAATTTCAACTTAGATAATTTTTATGGGTGTTTTTCAGTTAAAAGGCTAAAACTAGAGTAGAACCGAGGGAGTAGTTTAGTTGCATGCTTGAAGTTCATGAATCTTTTGAACGTTTTTCTTTTGCATTATGTAACGTGAAGCTTCTTGTCTCAATGCCTTGTATTGAGGTCAACACACAAGGAATCTATGCCTTTTTAGTGTTATTTTTGGTTCTTGTTATTTGATCGTATAAAGAAACAATTGAGGGATTATGCAACACCTCTTATCGGAGTATTACAATTTTTTTTTTCATTTTATTTATTAAGAAAATTCTCGTTTTCCATTTATACATTAATGTAATGAATTTATAAAATCATCATTATAAATTTTTAGTAGCTAAAACTCCCATAATTAATCCCCTCTCTCGTCAATCATTGGCTCCAGAATCATCGACATTCCTATCTGAGCTCTCGTACAACAACACGAGTTATACGATTATCGCACAAATATAAACACAAACAAGTAGGGGTGAGCTAACATGTAACAGATAATTCATACAACATGCATAGGTATAGTAATGTACATACTAATAATCATATCATACACCCTCATCTCATCATACAACAATCACACCATAGATACTCATCCGAATGATACGTTGATGAGCGATCACGGGAGGTTATGCACTTGTGATGCCCTCTACTTCTCTTTACAAATATACTTCCAATAAAAAACTTCATACCATCCACAAGGTTAGTCCGTTAATGTCTATGCCCAAACCGGCACATAGACTAGGACCTCTTGCCCCTCTCACTACATAACTCATCCTTCTCTACTTGAGATTGAATGACTATTAGAGTATTAGGATAACCTCCAACAATAGGACCCTCAACATCAACACGTACATTAATACCATGTCATTACATAATCTCTCCATGAGACTCATATCATGTTCATATTCCTCAACTCATACTATGCCATTATAAAATCTCCCCATAATACTCATATCATGTTCAGATGCATAAATTCAAATCCAACTTAATAAAATACATTCATCACAGATTTAATACCAATTAAATATATTATGAAATAACTTAATCGTATGTAATCTGTTCGATAAGAATTAAGTTGAAAACTCGTAGAGTAGACTTCCAAGAAAGAGAGGTGGGTCACAATGGACATTTTAAGTACCAGGTCTTTCCTAGCCAAAGTGTTCCTCAACTAGTTCTTAACAAATTTCTTATTTACTAATTCAAAACAACAACATATAATATTAACACAAAAATTCAATATAGATAGATATACAACAAGCACATATGTTTTTCATGAACAATATTCACATAGAATTTCAAGACATGAATAATAATACAACAATACTAAATCATAATATAAAAGCTTAGAAAGATTAGCTCCCCCTACCTTTATTCCAGACTTAATTTCTTGATCAGAGGTTGTTCCCGGAAACCTTTCAGAATCTCTACTCTCTTTGCAACTAGAATTTCCTCTTAACTCTTTCTTCTCTCTAAATTTCTCACTTGATTTCTTTTTCTTCCTTGTGCAGATTTCCTTTCCCTCCTCTTTCTATTTATAGGCCAAAATTTGGCAATTTGTTTTATTATTTTAATCATCATTTCAATCATCGAAAGATGTTTTAGTGTTTTGCTATTTCAATCACCGAAAGTCTCTTTGTCCATTTGTTTTTTTTAAACAAAAAGGTAGAAAAGAGTTTGAGCTCATGTCCTTGAAATCACCACAAATTTCTACCATTTAAGCTACCAAAATTTCTTATTTAACTTTCCACATTTTATTTTTACATAAATTTATTAATTATATTTTCCATTCATAAAAAAATTTATTACTACTAGTAATAAAATTGTTACTATTTATTAAGGTGAATATTTTTCATAGGTCTTACAGATTGCTTGGTTGATAATTTTACAATCATCCATGTCTTAATGTTTTTATTTATTTTATAGGTAGTTTTATAATTAAAAAAAACGATTAAGTTTAAAAAAATTGTAAAATTAAAAAAATAGTTAAATTTAAAAAAGTCAATTAAAGAGTAAAACTAATAAAAAAATTGTTTTTAATTTGAAAAAAATATTATTGTGAGAGTAAAATTGGAAAACTTTAAAGAAACAATCACTTAAGTAATAAAATAATTATTTTAATTTTAAGAAACTATTATTTAAAGGGTAAATTGGAAAACAAATGTTTGCATATATATTATTAGAGATGTCAAAATGGGTAGACACATGAGCTAAAAGGGCTCACCGGACTGGGTTGAATTGAATCCAACTCATTTAACCCATGAGTTCGAGCCGGTTTGGAGGTGGGTTGACCCATAATTTTGGGTGATCATTGCAAAATAGAGAACAAACACACAACAAACAAGAAAGAATGGTAAGCTAATGTACAAAAAACACAGTCATATAACATTTTTATAAAAGTAAGCATATAACATAGATAAATAAATCAATTCTAAGACCTACAACCATTCATTCTAGATTTGGCCAACCAGATACATGTATGGATATCAAACTCTTGGAGGGCCTACACTTGTGTGGTGGAACAACCTGTCTATCCAACCTTCCACACAAGGTTAATCTATCAACCATATTAGGCCAAGGTAAAACCCCTAGACTAGAACCTCCTACTATTCCTCACGACATACCCCACCATTCTTTACCTAAGATTGTATGGTTATTAAAGTGTCAAGATCATCCCCCATTTCAGAATCCCTACATCAATACATTATACTAGTGAACACCACCACAAAATCTCTCCACTAGATTCATGGATTTACGCCAAACACATATATCATGCACATTACTAATAACAAACTCATCATCATCACTATATCATACTTGAATAAACACTATATATACTCAAACTCATATTATATTTCATGAAGCATCATCAATTTCAAAAGAAATATATATAGAATCCAAAATAAACCAACCAGATCAACAAAACCAGAAAAATCACAAAGAACTACACAGGTGCTCAGACTAACGCTTAACACAAAAGCCCTCGTAAAAGGTTACGCTCAGCGTCAATCTCTAGCGCTCTCAGAATTTTTCTCGCCTAGCGAGACTAGCCTTTTGCCCAACAAGTTATAAAGAAAAATGGTTTTGACCTATTGGGAAAAGTGGCGTTTAGCGATACAAAGCCACTACTCAACGCTAAAAGCATTCACACTTTTGGTCGCTTAGTGGCACAAACCTGTTGCTCAACAGTCTAGAAATTCTCCTTGACCCTCACTGTCGTGCTTGCGCTCATCGCCACATCAGTGTCGCTCAACGCCATACTAGAAATCAACAACTTCAAAAGTACGAATTGAGGAGCTAGGTACCTATTCAGATGATCAAATTGGTATTCTTGACTCAAGGAATGGTTCAAAAACAGGTTTAGGTGTCAAAATGAATACTAATTCGCTCAAATTAGATTCTTAATTCCTAAACTGAACACCAATTTCAGCCAAAGCAAGCATATATTCAACAAAATTCACAACAACAACTTGACATACCAAATTTCAATTTCAGACCAAATCAAACATGTTACACAAATTATCAAAATATTAGCAACGTCAAAAAATGGTAGTTAGCTTCCCTTACCTAACAAATGATCAAACTGCTCTAGAACAGGTTTAGAAGGTCTAAAACAGATCCAAATGCACATGAAGTCCTATATGCTCCTACAAACAACATAAACATGATTAGAATACACCGTTATGACCACTGATCAATAAAGAGTCTTATAGAAGACTCAAACATCACTTGTAACCACAATAAACTCGCATGCAAAGGAAGACAAAACATACCAAAAAGAGGAACATAAATCCAAGTTACTTTATCTTATAAACTGATCGATCCAATTTGGAAAGCTCACCGCCATGATCAATCATAAGGTCTTAGTTATTTAATCAGACGAGAAAGGGATGAAAACTCCTAAAGAGAAGTCATAAAACTTTAGAAAAATGTTTTTTAGAGAAATAATGTGTTATAAAATAATGCATCTCGTTCATAAGGAAACTATTTGTATTAAAATTCTTTAATATTAAAATATTCGAGTCTCACTCTTTTTAAAATTTTACCATTTCTAAAATACAAATTTCTACGTCTTTACATTATTTAAGTATAGCTTAAAATTATTTAATTTTAAATAATCAAATCTTTATAATTTCACTTTGCTTTAAAACTCTTTATCCAAATAAATTATTTTGCCATAAATGATTTTAAAGTTTTTAATAAAATGAAACACTATTAAAAGTTTCTCATTTAAACACAAAATGATGGAGAAAAATAAAATGAGTGTGAACAGCGAAGGGAATGATCCATGGATGAGGGGGGCAAGCGATGAGATGAGAGATTCTTATTTTCCAATTTTACATTTTTAAGGTCAAACCATCAATTAAAAATAAACATCCTATACATGATGCATTAGCCTTAAATACAACATTTTTGTCTTGTATATGCTAAAAAATTGCATCTGCTTTAGTAGATTAATTTATACTAATACACATGTTAGCAAAACCATATTTGGGTCTCTATAAAATATCAAGTTAGTCACAGTAATATTTGAAAGACAAAAATAATATGCCAGTTCATTTTTGACGAGTTAAAAAATCGAACTAATTTAGTTTTGAGAAAACATGATAAAAAATTATTTGTTGTAGTATAAAATTGATGTTCTATAATTATATTTACAACAAAGGTCAAATAAAAACGACAACTAACCATTGTAAATTAACACTAAAAATAAGAAAGAACCGAGATCGAAACCAAACTAAAATTATTTCGTGCATCCATTTAATTACATATTCAATAACTATATAAAAAGTACTTTCTATCAAGGGTTAAATTAATTATTTATATGATTTTTTGTTGTCTCAAATTTTGTGTTAAAATGGAATAATAACAAAATAATTAAGTTATTTAAATTTTAGTATATCTTAAAACATATATAATGTTAATTTGATATATAAATAATTTTAGATTAATATTTATTTTTATATACTGATTTATGAAAGAACAATCCAATTGAATATTGAGAATATAATAATAATACTAATAATGTAGTAAAGTTAGCCATTTCTTTATTCTTTTCCTGGAAAGTTTCAAAATTAAAAAGTAAAAGTCTTTGGACACGGGCTATTTACAAAGCCACACTGGGCCATTTGGGCCAAGGAGCTACAGGCCCAGTTGGTGGCCTCTCCCTTTCGTATCCACCCACGTTCTCATTTCTCCGAGACTCGACCAACATCGTGTTTGGAGACATTAGCGGAGAGTGAGATCGGAAGGGAAGATGTTTCTACGTGCGGTGGCGCGGCCGTTGATGGCGAAGGTTAAGGCTTCGACGGGGATCGTGGGGTTGGAGGTGGTTCCGAACGCGAGGGAGGTGCTGATCGGACTCTACGGCAAAACGCTGAAGGAGATCCAGAAGGTTCCAGAAGACGAGGGTTACCGCAAGGCGGTGGAGAGCTTCACGAAACACCGGCTGAGCGTGTGCAAAGAAGAGGAGGACTGGGAAGCCATCGAGAAACGGCTTGGTTGTGGCCAGGTCGAGGAGCTCATCGAAGAGGCTCAGGATGAGCTTAAGCTCATTTCCTACATGATCGGTATTCTCAGTATTCATTTCACTTTTTAGGCTATTTTTTAAGTATTCCACTAAATCTTTCAGTAGTACGAAGTCAAATGTTGCAAAATTCATTTCTAATTCAAATTGTTATCAAAAAACTTGATACAATAGTTCCCATTATTCAGATCATTGGCTAAAACAAAATTTTGTAATGTAATGGGTCATCCTATTAGATATATTGCATAGAACATGCTTATGCAGTAGCGATAGCAAATGTGGTCGTGTACAGGATTATATTTTTAGGTTTAGTTAAAACATTGGTTCTGTGAAGTAACCGCTAGTTAGTTTCTATACTATATATTAGACTTTCTGTCAGGCCTATAGGAGTTTGAACTAAATGAAGGAGAGCAAAACTCCTTTGAATATATATATCTCCTTGTCATGCAATTTTCAAGCCTAGCAATTGTTCTGCAATCGCTTCCTCATTATAACTATGCTCAGTTACATCTTTGTCATGCAATTTTCACTGTCCATGCAATTTTCACTGTCCATGACAATTTTGTCTTTCAAACTATGAATGTGTAGTTACATCTTGTGTGCATTCCATTTTTTTATCCACAATCTGTACCTATTATGGACAATATTTATAAATATCTGTACAATGCCAAAGTTGGCAATTTTACCAATCTTGTGCAATTTGGAAATGAAATTACCGTAATGGTTAAATTTTTTAAAAATTACAAAGATGGGTACCTTCATAAATTTTAAACAATTTGCCCATTTTGGTAATTATGTTTCCAAATTGCACCAATATAGTAAAAGTCCCACCAAAGTCATAGGTAATACATAAATTCATAATACATATATATATTGTATCGGGTAGAGTAGTGATAAGTGGAAGGGAGATACTTTACCTTAGCTAAGATTTTTTTCTTAGAAGTTGCACTAAGTTTCATTACTGTGTAAGAATAATTAGTTATTGATTGCAAAGGATGAATATACTCGAAATAAGGAAAAACATCCTCTAGTTTCATATGAACATTTGAAGTTTTGTTAGACATTGATTTCAATTTTCAGTTGATTTTGTGTTAAAAAGTGGATGAGTCAAATTATCGTGTGGAACAAAGTTGCATGTACATTTCATCTCCTGATTTACTTATAGAGTCACTATATCCCTGTTAACCTTTTACGTATTTATGTGAGTCTTCAGCATTTGTAATATTGGTAAATGATAATTAACAACCAATCATTGTCATTTCAACATCTGTTTTATAAAAAATCATTTTATTGCCTATATTGCCTAATGCAGCTCGGTCAATATTAGTCTTGATGGTCCTGAATATATTTCAGTTAAGATATTGTCCAAGAGTTTATAGCCTACAAATCTTGGTGGTAGTTAGTCTTGATTATTTTGTACATGGTTATTGAATCGAGATTTGAATCATGATTATTTTATTACAATTTTTTTTGTATGTCTTGGTGTGACAACTTGGTCTGAAACAACTTATGGGTTGTAATTTTAGTGCTGTTTGTCCTCATGTGTCTTACAAACACTTAAAGAGTTGGGAGAGAAACTAAAATTTTACTATTACTGTTCTCTCTTAACCCTAATACATTATACTACCCTATTTATAAGGGATAGTAGTTCAACATACAAAGTAAAAACAGAGTGCTCCTAAAAAGCTTACTATAAAAATACATTACATTTCAACACTCCTCCTCAAGTTGGAACATATAGATCATATGCACCAAGCTTGGAACATATAAATTGAATTCTAGGCCCCCTTAAATTTGGTCACAATGTCTCTGAGTTGTTCATTAGAGTTGACAAACTCAGTAATAAGTTCCTTGGACAACAACTTCTCTCTAATAAAATGATAGTGAATTTCTATGTGCTCTCATGAAACACTAGATTGGAGGCAATATGAAGGGTTGCTTGGTTGTCACAGTACAATTTCAACTGTTCATTCTCACAAATTTCAATTCTTGAAGAAGTTGTCTGATCCACACAAGTTCGCATGTAGTTAAAGTCCTAGATCGGTATTTAACTTCAGCACTAGATCGAGCAACAACACTTTGTTTTTTACTTTTCCAAGATACTAGGTTCCCTCCAAGTAAAACACAATATCCTGTAGTAGATCTTTGATCAATTGGACAACCAACCCAATCTGCATCACAATATCCTTTGATTCGAGTGCTTCCCTTGTTCTCATACAACAATCCTTGTCCTGGCTTTTCTTTTACATATCTAAGGATGTGAATCACTGTATTCCAATAGTCAACATGTGGATTTTGCATAAATTGACTCCAACTCCCACCGGATAAGAAAGATCATGTCTTGTTATGGTAAGATAGATGAGTTTCCCAGCTAGCCTTCTATATCTCTCTGGGTCTGAGAAAGGTTCACTTTGATCTCTCATTAACTTTTGATTTGAGTCCATAGGACTATCATCGGGCTTGCAATTTGTCAGGCCTGTTTCTTCTAAAATATCAAGAGCATATTTCCTTTGTGAAATGATAACACTTCCTTTTGACTATACCACTTCAATACAAATAAAATATTTTAGATGACCCAAATCTTCAGTCTAAAAGTGGTTGAACAATTGATTCTTTAATTGAGTAATTCTAGTGACGTCATTCCCTGTAATAACAATATCATCAACATACACCAGTCATGAGGTCCTTTCTATGGAAACCTTGACCACTTGCTTTCTGCATGTCCCAACACCTCAAACTTAGGAAGCTCATGAACTGGTGGGACCATATGTCATGATTGCCATAGGAGGAAAAGGAGGACATGGCACTAGAGGAGGAGGACGTCCTCAATGCATATACTGGAAAAGGATGGGTCACAATCAAGAGAATTGCTACCTCTTGCATGGTTGAACATCGGTAATTCAATCTTCTTCACTCATTGTCTAAATTCATTGAGGGCATTATCTTGAAGGGATTTCAAACCAGTGCTTTTATTTTTGTGCCTCAGCATTATCTCATCGTAGAGCTTCAACTGCTAACTAATTGGAGGCTGTTTGGTGCCATAAAGATTCCATAGCCATTCTTATCCGTAAAAGCTCGTGTTCTACTTGTTCAACATGTGCTTCCATGATCTTTTGTATTTTGTCCTCTCCTATAGATAATGTTGATTCCACAATCTGCCTCATTCCTCTTTTCTTTCTCTTTCTCTTCCTGGGTATTCATCGTGATTATTGAATGATCCGGTAGGTTGGGCCAAAAATTGTTACAAGCCAAACAATAGTGATAAAAGAGAACAGAGAAAATGAGGGCACGGTGAATTGTATGTTATTTGCAATGAAAAGGAAACTACAATAGGAGGAAACCTCCAATTGCCCATCGCATAGCTCCTATAACAGAAAATCAGACAATCAGCTAATCCCCCTCCCCTTTTGCCTCATCAGACTAAATAACAGAAAATACTCTCCCCCCTACCAACCTCTCCACTTACTCATGCAACCTCAGCTTCTCGGTTTCCCTTCTTTCTTTTGCGCACATCCACACTTAAACCTTCCATACCTTAGGTGTCATATGCCCCTCATGGACCAATGGCTTCTTCAGCCCATAAACTTGTTGGGCTCCCACAATGTGTATACTGTATATGTGAATGGGGATTTTACCTTGGATAGGGTACTTTTAATTTTGCTAATCCAGGTTGAGTTTTGTTCACATTTTGAATTTGGTAGTTGTTGTCTTTTCCTTTTATCACAGATGCAGCCTGGTTCACAAGTTATTTGTTATTTCTTGACAATAATTTTAACTTTGACTCTTCCTTGCTTTAATGCAAATCTAAGTCTTTTGTGCATCTCCAAAATTTTGCTGCTTGATAATCATTCTCACTATTTAACAAGTAACTTGCCATTTCAAGTTTCATTATTTTTACTTAAACTAGACATTGAACTAAAATTTTTTTATGGAATATTAAAAAATTATAATTCTTTTGAAATCCTGTCGACAACATTATTTTCACTCTTATTCAAATTTTTGAGAATGGGAACCAAAGTGAAAACAAAGTAACATTTTTGTAAGTAAAAGTGAGCAAAAAAAAAAAATATGTTCTGCATTCGAACAATATTTATATCTTAGTCTCTATATATCTATTGTGAATCTCAATTTTGTTCTTACGTGTTCAACTTTATTAAATCAGTCTTAAATGTTCCAGCATTGCATTAAGGATTTGGTCACTGTTGCCATTGTTAACAACGTTATGTATTTTTTTTTTCATCAGCTCCCTTGTGTGTTTTTTTTTTTATCGACAAATGTTAAATGTTAGTATTTTGTTAGTCAAAGAGTTGAACCCACAACTTTTTTTACCTTTCTTTCTAAACCCTTCAAACCAATCTTATATTTTTCAAATGTTAGGGGAGAGTTGAACTCACAGCCTCTTTCACCCTTCATTCCAACTTTTACTACCAAAACTTTTACTACTAAACCAATCTTATAGCTCCTGTCAGCTACTTTATGTATTCTAATTTTGCTCTTATACATGTAATACATTCTTTATTTGGTCTCATTACATTTAACGAATTCTTAATCTAGTTTTTACATGCAAAGGATCAAATTAAGAATGTGTTACACACATAAGAACCAAATTAAGAATGCTATGCTCGTTTAACAACCAAATTAACAATGTACTGCATGCATAAGCACCAAAATAAGCAATCGTAAGTGTATTAACTGTGACAGAGACTAAATTGATAATGTTAAATTTAAAAGGATCAATGTATTGAGTATTTTTCTTTTTTTACATATAGAGACCAATTTTAGAACTGAACATATATTGAAATGTTTTTGCATAAATTGATTAGAAATATGATTGACGTATATTGAATGTATATTTTGGAGTGCAGAGTGGGATCCCTGGGGTGTTCCAGATGATTACGAATGTGAGGTGATTGAGAATGATGCACCTGTTCCTAAGCATGTTCCTCTCCACCGACCACCTCCTCTCCCTACAGAATTTCACAAGACACTAGAGGCACTTTCGTCTCAATCAGGAAAAGATATTCCTGTTGCTAGCTCTACTGAATCAACGTCCAAGACATGATTTGCACCCTCATTAGATCTTTTGTTTCTCCCTTTCACCATATTTTTCTTTTCTGTGTTGAACTATTGCAGTTTGCATGAACTATAACCTGAAGCAGTTTTTTTTTGGGAGAAAACCTGGCTTCTAAATAACTTGAATGGTTTGGAATAACAAATGTTTATTGTTTTAACTTTTCAAGTAAATAATATTATGCATGGAATAATTTAGTTCACAGATTCTTAATTAATATTTTATTTATTTATCTGGATTACATCACTCTCCAATATGTCTACATAAATAAAGTGAGTACTATTCCAGTCAGTCCGCCGGACCGTTTCTTCCCCCTCCCCAAAGGCGGCATTGAAACTGCATAATTAACATTTTGTATCAAAATTTTCCCATCTGAATCAGACAATTACCATTACATTATCTTTGATAAGCTCAAGTATACATTAAAAATCCTAGTCATAGAGTATTGGCTTTTTAAAATTTTACTTAATCACACTTGAAAATGATGATAAGGAGTAATGTCAGGAGTAAGTTAGAAATCCTACATTCTATCCTCAACTTCTTTAATTTCAACATTCTACTTTTGCTCTTTAAACAGTATTCTTTTAAAAGATTTCATTATCTGTTTGTTTGACACACACTCACATCCTTGGCAATATATTTCTACATTTATATTTATTTGGACAAGGCAATAATCATTCTACTTTTCTTTCAGTTTTAAACTCTGAACTTATTCTACATTTTTATTTATTTATTTTATTTTGAATATTTTAGATGTATTGAATTTTAAATGATTATTTTTCAATTTAGATTTTTTATCAACTATATGTATATAGCAAATATTTATTCTCTATAAATAAGTTTAAAATGGTGATCATCACGCTGTTATATACATACATACATATATATATATATATATATATATATATATATATATACACACACACACATATATATATATATATATATATATATATATATATATATATATAAATTTTTTATATAAAGTAATTTATAGAATTTATAAAATTGAAAACAAATCACTTACTAAAATGATGAAACTTTTCTGAGGCAAATATATGAAATGTAATTAACTAAAATATTTTAGACGGAAGTTTGGATTATAAGAAAAAAAAAGAGTGAATTGCTAATAATATGTATGACAATTTATTTTTCACTACAAGCACAATGCTTAATGGCGTTTATAATTTAATGAAACCATTGCCTTGTCCAAACATAACAAGCTCAAAGGTGGAGTCGTCCAAGAGGATGGATTTCAAGTGCCTGAAAATTGAAAAATAAAATTACAAAGAATGTCAGTTCTTTGAAATATGTACATTAAAATAATATCTTATTCTTATTCACTAAAACAATATAGTTGGCGTGTTTAAAATTTGAAGTAATAAGAATAATAATCAGGTTAGTTAAGAAAAAAAAGAACTGGGTGTTGCTCCCTCCACCACCCCAAGTGCTCCTGCACCTTTTTACTATATTTTTTATTATTCAAAAAATATTTTACATTTCTCCACTATTTTCTTTTATTCTAAAAATACCTTACACCTCTTCACTATCCTCAATAATATTTCTTTCTCTTTATCTCTTGGAGCATTCATATGGCTTAGATTTAAACGTGTGATATATTACAAAATATAAAATTCAGAAAAAACTTCAATATTAGTGTTTCTACCACTTTCATTTTATAAACTTAAAAGTTAGATGCAAATACAAAAAAATAAACATAATAATATTAATAATAAATAATATATTATTATTATTATTATTATTATATACTAACTTTATAATGTCGAAATAACTAAATAAATTTCAAATCTTTAACAAATAATTTTTCTTTTATATTTTAAGTATTTAATAATATTTTTATATTATTTATCTGATAAATTAAATACTTTATTCAAGATATTTGAGTCAAACATCTCGGTAAGTTAAAACATAATATAATGTTAAAAATTATAGATATTAAATGTAAAAAAAAACACATATATATAAACATTTTTCTAGAAATTTAGAACAAAATTTTATCATTTATTAAGTAATTTGAAGAAAAAAAAATATTGAATAGTGAAAATAAGATTGAATCAAACATTTAAGAGAAAGTGTAAATAAAATTTTGCAATATAAAGTTTAAATCTGAGCCATGTGAATGTTCTATTAATGTGGAGAGAAAAAGATAAAAATTGTTGAATATAGTGAAAAAGTATAAGGTATTTTTGAAATAAAAGAAAATAATAAAAAAGTGTTGAGTACTTTTAGAATAAAAGATAATTGGGAGGTGAGCACTTGGATGGTGGAAGAAGCAACACCCAAAAACAATAGATAAAATCTCAGAAGTTTACGGGGAACAGAAAAATGATTTCATGGTATCAAGGGAAACCGTTGTTTTTTTTTTTCATAAGACAGTCAAGTATTGAACATAATGATTTTATTTCTATTTTATTTTAAACACTAAATGCACTCAGCATTCAAAATTCATGATTTAGTTAATATGCTACTTTTTTTTTTCTTTATCCAAACAAAAGAAATATAAATATAGGGAGGCCTGGATTTCTAACCCATATAGAAGAGAAAGTAAAATAAAATAACATTGCTAAAGAAAAGAACTATATATTTACACATGTAATTGCTCTTGCGTAATAAATTGATATAATTAGTTTCAAAAGTAACTCATTGATTTGTAAAAATTGGTTCAATATTTAACATAATAATTATTTGTTAATTTTATTTTAATCAATGAAATGTTATAGAAATAATAAAAAAGGGATATATGCTAATGTGCTTATAATATACAGAGATAGCAAAATTATATAAAATTTATAATATTATTACCTTTTAATCTTTGTTGAGCTTAAGTACTCTAGCAAAGAGTACTATTTTGACATGAACAATGTCTTCTAAGTTGTTTAAGAAGTTGAAATAGGCATGTCTCCAAGAACGCCGGAATAAGATTGAGCCAAATACTATCCAGAAACTTATAACAAATCCAAATGCCATACTTATAAAAAAATCATTATTCAACAGTGAATATTCATTTTCATCAACTTCAATATTTGGTTCTTGTGCGGATCCACCCTCACTACACTTCTCAAGTGGTGGTCCACAAAGATTAAGATTATCTTTATAGCTGGATGTACTAAAACTCTGTAATTGTGTGCTTGTTGGAATTTTTCCCGATAGATGATTATGGGACAAATCCAACACGCTAAGACCATAAATTTGAGCAAGACTTGAAGGAATTAAACCAACCAACTGGTTCCTTGATAAATCAAGAGTCTCAAGTGATGTTAAGTTTCCAATGTTTGAAGGAATTTTTCCAATCAAATTGTTTCTTGACAAGTTCAATGAAATCAATCCACATAATCTTTCTATTTCTACGGGAATTTCTTCTGAGAAATGATTGCTTGAGAGATCAATGTAATTTAGTAGTGTCAAACCTTCATCCGTAAACATTTGTTTTGAACCTTTCCATGTCAACCATGCATTCAAATAATATGTCATCAAAGTTGTAGAACGACCATTTTTCAACCCATATGAATGACTTGCAAAATTTGTTATTTGAACCATTGAAGTAAGGTTGTTTATGCATTTAGGAATTTTTCCAGATAAATTGTTTAGTGAGAGATCCAAGAGTTGGATGTTTCTTAAACAACAAATCGAGATTGGTAAACTCCCAAAGAAATGATTTTTTCCCAAACTTAATATTTGCAACTCTTCTTTTGTCCCAATCCAATCAGGGATAAATCCCGATAATTTGTTTTCTGACAAATCAAGCATTACTAACTCTGTGCAATTTCTTATAGATAAAGGGATTCCTTCTACTAAACTGTTGTTTCTCAAAAATAATGCTTGAAGATCAAGAAGCCATCCCATTGAAGTTGGAATTTTTCCAAAAAAGTTATTATGGACTTAAATCTAAATACACTAGTGAGTTAATTGTTTCCAACAATCTGGGAATATCTCCAGATAAGTGATTATATGAAATGTCTAAATGAATTTGAACTGAAATTGCATAATCTTCCACACAAAAATGAAAGAGGATCTGAGAATTTAGTTTTTCGATAAATCAAGAATTGCATAATTCCGTAGAAATAGAGGAATAGAACCTTCAAATTGATTTGATCCAAGGTGCATGGAAGTAGAAACATACGTTGATGAAATATTTGGAATTGTACCTTGTAGATTGTTGTTATGAAATATTCACTGCCTTCACTTTTTGTAGAGGTAATTTAGCCCAAAACCATTCAGGAGTAATATCCTGATATTGTAGCATTTGAAATGTCAATATCGGACAAATTTATTTTGTGTATGCAACCACATGGGAAATGTTGGACCTAGCTTGCAAGGATCTCAAGTATATAGATTAGCAATTGAAAAGGTGGAACCCAGTTTTGAGTAAATGCCAAGCCCAAGGAGTTATCAGATAAATCCAAGGCTCTGTAACTTAGACATATTAGCAAAGTGGTAGTCAGTCAGCACACCTTTTAAAGAATTTGAATTCATGTAGAGTTCCTCCAGTTGAGGTGGAAATTGAATATTCTTCATGAATCTCTCCATTTAGCTTATTATAAGAAAGATACTAATAGTTTTAAAGATGTGAATGTCGAGAAGTCAGGTAGTGTGCCATTGATTTGATTCCTGCTTAGATTCAATTCTTGCAATGAATATCTAGCACATCCAGACAAGTGAGAAATTATCATCGGAAGCTCATCACTGAAGCTATTACCAAATATGGTTAATGATTGCAAAGAACATGCATCCCCAAATGATTTTGGAATTCCACCTTCTAATGAATTTGAGCTAATTGAAAAATCCTCCAAATTGGATGGTAACTTGACACCCTCAGGTATTGTTCCACTTAACTGATTTACATCAAGAGACAATGTTTTCAAAGAAGAGAATACTGAAATGTCCGACAAAGTGCCGGTGATGTGATTTGATGACAGATCCAATTCTTGCAATGAGTGTTTAACGCAACCACCAGACAAATTACTAAGAATGGATGGAAGGCCTTCTGTCAACTTGTTTTCATACAAGTATAAAGAATGTAAGGTGCATATATTTGTGAAATATTTTAAATCCCTGGCCTTCAAATAATTATAGGAGAGGTCAAGATGCCTAAGCGAATTCTTTAGCATACCAAAATGACTTGATGTGGAACCCTCCAAGAGGTTATGACTAAGGTAAAGCTCAACAAGGTTGGAAGTGATGTTTGAGACCCACTGAAATACCAATGGTGATGTGAAGGTGTTCTGAGAAAGATGAAGGACAGAGAGGGAAGTAGATGAATTGAACTTGGAAGGTTTGGATGACAGAATGAAATGGTCGGAAAGGCTACAATCAACTAAACTTAGTTCTCTTAGTTCAGGTAGCTCCGCAATCAGTTTCAACCAAGTATGAGAAGTATTAAGATTTGATACAGAGTACAAGTAAAGATGGGTTAAAGAAAGGAGATTTGAGAGCCACTGACCTCCGTCACTAATTTTGAGATTACGGTTGCCTCCTCCAAGATAGAGCTCATGCAATTGGGAGAGATTTCCAAGTTGAGGTGCTATATTTCCTTCAAAACCATTCCCACTGAGATCAAGATGCTGCAACTGGGAGAGATTTCCAAGTTGAGGAGGTATATTTCCTTCAAAACCATTCCAACTGAGATCAAGATGCTGCAACTGGGAGAGCTTTCCAAGTTGAGGAGGTATATTTCCTTTGAAATAATTGTCACTGAGATCAAGATGCTGCAATTGGGAGAGATTTCCAAGCTGATAAGGGATTGATCCGTTCAGAGAATTAGAAGCAAGATTTAAGTATTCCAAATGAGAAAGAGAGCCTAATTGACTTGGAATTCTTCCGCCAAAATCACAACGAGACAAATCAAGGTATTTCAAGTTTTTGAGAGAAGCAAGAAACTCTGGGATGTGAGTGTCTGGAAAAGAATTAAAACTGAGGTTCAAATACTGTAATTGTGGCAACTCCATCAACGACTTGTGGATCTCTCCGCTCATATAACTCTCTTCATATATATCTCCATGAAGGTCGAGGCTTATAATATGGGAGGTGAGGTTGCTGCAGCGAATCCCCTCCCATTGACAGCAGTGAGGAGTGGTCCAAGAGGAGAGCATGCCGTATTCATCCACAATGCCACCCTTGAATTGTAGCAGTGCTTCCCTCTCACTTGGAATGCATCTCGTTTCACCATGAACAACCTGCGACACCACACACAGCACAAACATCATCAATCTTAAACCAACTGGATTCTTCATTGAGGTTGTTGTGGAAGTTATCATCACACAGAAAACGTAATGGCTAGAATTCGGTGAGTATCAAAACTAGATTAATGTTGATGAGTTAAAGCACTCTCCATAACCACATATATATAACAAAAGAGTTATCTCAAATATTCGTTTTGTTTGAATCTCATATCGATTCATAAATCCTATGTGAACCTCAATTATAACCATTCTTACCTTCTTTTCGTAAAACACGTGGTGAAGTTTGAATAACAAGGCATGCTTGTAAAGCAACTGCAATAAAGCACAGACATAGATATATGACCCACACGGATACATATGACACATATCCAAACACGTGAATCATCTAAATTAAAAAATATAGTACACGTGCACTTCATAATTTAAAAAATCAAAGAGAAACATTTACAATAAATTAAATATAAAATATTCATCTTGTGTAATTAGATATATAGATTAAAGAGAATCTTTATTTACTTAACATTAGAATATATTCTACAGATAATTTCCAGCATAAACGGACGAAAGGTAACGTTGAAGACAAACCTTCGTACTTTTAACAACTTCATATGTTGAAAATGTCACACTCATAAAAATGATATGTTGAAATACAAAGAATGTTAGTTCTCTGAAATATATACATTAAAATAAATAAAAGTCCTTATTGTTATTCATTAAAAAATATAGTTGATATAGTTAAAGTAAGATATTTGAATGCTGTGCTGTGTATTTATATTTTAGGATGACTTTGATTTATATGATATGATTATAGTGTAATGGTTGTTTATTATTATTTTTAATTTATTTTACTCAAAAGTGAAGTGGTGAGATGGTGAAAAGACTTGACCATAAAATTGATAAAGGGAAAGAAAGTGGTGTAATGCTTTAAATTTTTTAAAGTAAGTGGAAATCTCTGTCACTAATGCATAACTTAGTTGGAAGAAAACAAAAACATTAGTCATATGTATCACTTTTACACGAAAAGAGTTAGAAACAAATCCAATCATCGCAATGTGTAAAACGATAACGTATCCAAAGTTCTACAAATTAAAATGTGGCACATATTACAAATATATTTAACTAAATAATATATGTCATAGCAAAGTTTGAATTATGAGAAAAGTATGAATAAATTGTTAAAATGCATGATAATTTATATTTCATTACAAGGTAAGGTCTATAATTTAATAAAAGTAAAGTAAAACTTTAAACAACCAAAACATGCATACTAGTTTCCTAATTCCCGGTGAAAATGTTTTGAACGACATAACAAAAATGTCAAGGCAAGTAGGATTAAAAGGAAAAATTGAATAGAAAACACTTCTAAAACATCAAAAGAACTTCGACCGAGACACAAGATATTAAAAATATAGTTAGATTAAAACAGAGAGAAACATTGAGAAAATAGTAATGGATATAAAGATTAAAGCTAATTCAAGAGGAACACAATAACTACCATAGAACATCATGGAAGCAATAAGGATATTTGATATAATGTGAACAGTTTTAACATGATTATTATAAGTTAAATATTTTTTTTATTGCATCAAGTAATTGTTAGAATATGAAAAAAATATAAATGGTTAAATTAAATATAAACAAAAGAGTGAAAAATGTAAATACAATTTCAAATATATTGAGTGACAAATGTAATTTTTTTCAAATATATTGAGTGACAAAATGTTTTTAGATACGATTTTCGAGTGTAATGTTGAGAAAAAAAATTATAAATAACTTCCATACTTTAATAAAAGTAAATTACCCAAGTCATTAAAAAGATCAGAAATATATTCTTTATTGCATATAACAAAAAAAAAGATAAGAAAATCTAATTGGTATATAAATAAATCGATAATTAAACGCATAATACATAATTGGTATTTAATAAATGATTTAATTTTATATAATCGTCAATCGTACACATGTCAAAATACAAGCATTTAATTAACTCAATCGTCCTCATCATCCTCATTGTCATCGTTGTTTGATGCATCACTATGATCATCATAATCATCTTCATCATCGTCTTCTTCATCGTCTTCAAGTTCTTCTTCTTTGTTGTCTTGTTCTTCCTCTTCTTCTTCTCCTTCTTCTTCATGTTCTTTTATTTGTCCTTCTAACTCTTCACAATCACCATCGAAGTTGTGCAATGCAGATACACCTTCAACTTCAATAATTTCATTTCCATGTGTCATTTCATCAACTTAGAGAGGGATATCGTCTTCGACATTATTTGACTCAATGCGACCCCTAAGCTTGGTTTGTATTGCAACACACCAACCACGTTTGTCAATGTTGCGAAATGATGGATATGGAACATAATAAACTTGTCTAACATTAGAGCTAGAATGAATGGATCAAATGGCCGGTATCTTGAAGTCATTTGAATTTCTACAATATTATACCTAGGATCCAGTCTTGTTCCACTCCTAGATGGATCAAACCATTGACAATAAAAAAGAACTACCCTCTTTGGAGTAGTTGAAGTATATTCCAGCTCATAAATTTTTTGAATAATACCATAAAAGTCATCATAACCACCCTCTGTAAGGCCCTTAACGAACACCCCACAATTAGTTGTCTTTTTTCCTTTCAACCATGCATCGGTGTTGAACTTGTATCCATCAAGAGCATAATATTCATATCGTCGAGCCGTCTCCACAAACGCATCAACTCCAACGACTAAAGCTTCCTTCAAACATCTCCTTCCACTATAATAACGGTCGTACATCCATGCACGATGATTGGGAAAATGGGTCATGTTTTGTGACAAGCCAAACAAACAAAAACTTAGCCAAAACAGCAACATTCCGTGTGACATAAGTAATAAACCTATTACTACTTAAGTCTAACATGGAAGGCAATTTGAATACAACTGTCATAAGCATGCAATTAGGGTCATGCTGAGTATTATTACTATAATGAAGTCCTCTTTTATAGAGTACTTACACATTGACTACTGTCATAGGCATGCAATATGGGTCATGTTGAGTATTATTACTATAGTGAAGTCCTCTTTCATAGAGTACTTACACATTGACTACTGTTATAGGCATGCAATATGGGTCATGCTGAGTATTATACTGTAGTGAAGTTCTCTTTTATAGAGTACTTACACATACTTCAACAACTTAGTATGAAAATAGGTTTGACATCAACACTACATATTCTAAATATACACAATCACAATCAGGAGCCCAATGGCTAGTAGGCTGCACAATTACAATAATCATATCAAACAAGAAATGGCTTTTTCATGCAATGAGATTATGAATAAACAAAGGGTTGAGCTTGAGAAGCTGAAGAAGACAAATGTTGGACCATGCTTGAAATCAAAGATTGATGAGATTTCTACCAACTCGGTATGGTATCTAGATACTGGGGCAAGCAATCATATGTGTGGGAATGAGAACTTTTTTTATAAACTCACCAAGGTAGAGGCCAAATTTAGGTCTTTCGGAGATGACTCCAAGGTGGTCGTGAAAAGGCGTGGAACAATTCGACATATGTAGAAGAATGGACGAGTTGGAGAGATTAGAGATGTTTACTATGTTTCCGAGTTGAAGAGCAATATTTTAAGCACAGGTCAGATAATTGAAAAAGGTAATTCAATTTTTTTGAAGGACGAGGTACTATATTTAAAGGATAAGCATGGTTGTCTAGCAACCCAAGCAAAAGCGAAGAAGAACCGATTGTATGAACTAGAGCTAAAAGTATTGGAGAGAAGATGTTTGAAGCAAAATATGACTAGCAAGAGCTTGGATAACTCCAACTCAAATCTGATTGAAAGAAGCAAACCCGGTGTGAGATGATGCACATGGAAAGTCGAATGAAGGAAGGAAGAATTTAAGTTTATGGGAGAGTTTGTTGGGATAAACTTAATTTTTAGGGTTTTATTAATAATTTTGTTTAAATCTTATTTTATTAGTTTTTTGGTCTAATAATATTTAATTTGATTTGATAGATATAAAATAGGGATAAGTAGTTATGATTTTCGGTTTATCTTGGTACAATATTATTTAATGATAGTTTAAGCAGGTTTTATTTTTAAGATAGTTGATATTTTATTTTCAGATTTTATTTTTATTCCCATAATATTGTAAGTGTCAGGACTATTTAAAGCCTTTAGTTATGAACGAAGAGTAAGACTCAATTTTAGGAAAACATGTATTGTGAGATTTTCTTAACACTTCAAAAGTGTATGTTGAGATGTCATGTTTAAAATTTTTAAGTAATAAGAATAATAATCAGGTTAAAACAAAAAAAAACTAATGATAGATAAGGATCTCAGAAGTTTACGAGTGAAAAAACATGATTTTGTGGTAGCAAGCGAAACAATTATTTTTTTTTATAAGAAAGTATTGAACATCAATTATTTTGTTGCTATTTTATTTTGTAGTCATGCAAATTTTTCATCTAAATTTGCAAAAGGTTGTCCAGGGCATAGTTTTATTAAAAAAAATTGAAATAAACAGTAAAGGCACTCATCATTTAAACAAGCAAGAAGTCATTTTCTTGTTTACTTAACATTCTATATTTACACATTAATTACTCTTGTGCAATAAATCTTATATCTTTAACATAATTAGTTTCATCAAAAGCAACTAATTGAATTGTAAAAATTGGTTCAATATTTAGCATGATAATTATTTGTTAATTTTATTTTGAATCAATAAAATGTTATAGAAATATTGAAAAAGGAATATATGGTAATGTGCATTTAATACATAGAGAAAGCAAAGTTGTATAAAACCTATGATATTATTACCTGTTAATCTTTAACCCGCCGCTCAAGTACTCTGGCAAAGATTGTTATTTTGGCACGAACATGGTCTTCTAAATTGTTCAAGAAGTTGAAATAAGATTGTTGCCAAGATTGTTTGAATAAGATTGGGCCAAATACCATCCAAAAACTTTGAGAAAATAGTAATGGATATAAAGATTAAAGCTAATTCAAGAGGAACACAATAACTACCATAGAACATCATGGAAGCAATAAGGATATTTGATATAATGTGAAGTTTTAAAATGATTATTATAAGTTAAGTACTTTTTTTATTGCATCAAGTAATTGCTAGAATATGAAAAAAATATAAATTTCGGGTAAATTTCAAAGCTAATGAATTATGTTAAATCTAATACATGTAACTTATAAATATTAATGAAACTGGTAGTCACTAAGCACACCTTTTAAAGAATTTGAATGCATTTAGAGTTGGCGGAAATTGAATATCCTTAACAATCTCACCATTTAGCTTATTTTCATAAATATATGATGTTTTTAAAGATGTGAATTTTGAGAAGTCAGTAGCGTGCCATTAATTTGATTCATATATAGAAATAATTCTTCCAATGAAACATTATCATCAGTGAGTAGTAATTGTGTTATATGCAATCCTGTTCAAACATTTTGGCTTGAGTCAGAACTACGATAAAGATAGTAAATGCAATATGAAAGTCAATTAGTTATTCATTAGTCATGTTTATCACCAATACACTTACCAATAAGCAAAATTCTATAACATAGTTATATCAAAGATGTTTATATACTTTTTGTTTTCATATTTGACTATAATAACCTGGGCTTCTAAATAACTTGAATGGTTTGGAATAACAAGTGTTTCTTGTTTCAATTTACAAAGTAAAGTAAATAACATTATGCATGCAATGACTTACTTCACAGATTCTTAATTAATATTTTATCTATTTATCTGGTCAGTCCGCTGGAGCATTTCTTTCCCTAAAGATGTTGAAATTGCACAATTAACATTTTTCCAATTTACTTTTTCCCAAACTGAAATTTCAGGAATTGTGTTTGGTCTATCAAAACATTCCCATCCTGAATCACACACTTACCATTACATTATCTTTGATATGCTCAGACTATTAACTTTTCAAAATTACACATGAAAATGATAAGGAGTATGTCAGGAGTAAGTTAGAAATCATGCATCCTATCCTCACCCTCTTTAATTTAAACATTCATACTTTTCCTCTTCAAACAATATTCTTTTAGGTACTACATAAAAATGATTTTTGAAGTTTTCTATTTTGGACATTTAACGTAAAAAGAAATTTTGACATTAAATTAATGTCGGTATTAAAAATAGACATACAAAGACATAGGTCATGTGGAAGTCTAACGTACCTTAAAAACAAGCATCACTAGTAACTTTAATTGACGTCAGATATGGTATTGTTTGACATAAATTGAAGTATGTTACTGTACTAACAAACTTCAATTGCTGTCTTGTTTTTAAAAATATTTTTTTATATATTTACAATTTACCTAAACCTAAAAAATATCATAAATTTAATAAAATTTTGATAACATTTCATATTACTTATGAAGTATACAAAATAAAAATATCACTCATGGCAACAATTAAGTATGCATTCAAAGAGTAACACAAAATGATTTCAACTAAAATTTTATCAAATTTATACATAAAATTCAATATACACATTATAATGAATTATGAAAAATATTTTTTATCAAACTATTCTATCGAACAATTTGAGATTTAATAAAAACGATTAAAAACTCAATCATTTGTGCTAAATCTTAAATAAAAACTAAGGTTAGCTCAATATTTACCTAAAATTATAATGAATCTTAGAAAAACTAAAATTATTTTAACATACAAAATCTAATAAATCTAAAATTAATCAACTTACTAATATAAATTAAAAATACAATTTAATCAATCACTTAATAATTAATCAAACATCATCAATAAAACTAAATTTGATGGTAAAAGTATTCTACAATGTTAACAAAACCAAGAAAAAAAAAAGTGAGAAAAACTTCTCCTAACAAAGATTCCTAAATCCCTAAAAGAATTTGGTTAAGACATTTAAAATAATGAGAAAAATAATAGCAAAAGTCACGTGCAAATCAAGTCATATCAAAACTTCCATTCACTAGGAAATATTCATTTAATATTTAGTGTAAAGAAAAACCTTGAAAGAAGTTGGAATACAATGGAAGAAGAGTCGTTGCTGCTACAAAGGAGTCTTGACTAGTAAGGGAGAAAGGAGAACTTACGCTTTCGCTTGAAGGTATTCAAAACACCTGTATAAAAATAATCGGTAAAAACAAAAGAACATCATACACAAACTAATACACAACGTTCCTTTGCACTAAATAAAAGAAAACTTACTTTTGATAGTGGTTAGATTTGTCGCCGCAACTGCGGGAAAGCTTGAGAACAGAGAAAACAAATAAATAATAAAAAAAATTCTCTCGCATTACTTTTTTTTTAATTCTTTAAAAAACATATGACATCGGATTCTGTAAAAAAACCCACATCATATCTTATTGGACATTATATGACGTTAGTCATCATACAATCCGATGTCTAATAAAATATGAAATTGAATCCCAAAGAATTTAACGTCTAAATGGTACGAGAAATATCTTTCACAAGTCGATTTTTCAATTTTAAACTTAGATATCCGTCCTAACTATTCGACGTCTAAAAAATATGACGTCAACCCCTAACTATCTTATATCAAAATCTTTGAAATCATTTTCTTCCAATTGATTTTTTTAATTGTATAAAAACTATAAGATGTGGGTGCCCTCTAAACAGATGCCAAAGATGATATGATGGCGGCTCTATATTAACGTCAAATCCTTCAGTAACATAACTTCCAGTTGACTTTTTTTAAAATGTTTGAAGACATATACTTTGGCCCCCTTAAAATAAATTGATATAATGTCGGTCCCTTCTGTGTTGGACGGTAAACTCTTCCTTTTATTTTAAAAAAACCATCAATTATCTTTTTCTGGATTGAAGTTGAATAGAAGACGTTATAAGCTCATTTACATTGCGAAAGGATCACAAAGTTCATATTTTCAAGGTTTTAAGACATCCAAAATTTAATATAATTTTCCATTATTATATTCTATATATTATACTATGTTTGTTCTGAACTTATTCTATATTTCGTATGCAACAAACATTTATTTTATATTGAATATTTAAGATGTCTTTGAATTTAAAATGATTATTTTTCATTTTAGTTTTTTCATCAACTATATGTATATAGTAAATATTTAATATAAATAAGTTTAAAAAGGTGGTCATCACCTGTATATGTGTTATAATATATATAAAAAAATTTTAAACAAGGCACTCACCAAAATGATTAAACTTTGGTGGGGTAAATATATGAAATGTAATGAACTAAAAAACATGTCATGTCGAAGTTTGCATTATAAGAAAAGTACGAGTGAATTATTAATGTAATTTACAAGCTCAGTGCTTAATGACTTTTATAATTTAATGAAAAGTAAAACTTCAAGGAATGAGAACATGTACACTAATTTATCAACATATACTAAGGGAGTTTGAAGAAATCATTGCCTTGTCCAAGCATTAAAAAGCTCAAAGGTGAAGTCGTCCAAGATGATGAGTTTCAACTGCCTGAAATTTGAAAAAGAAAATGAAAAGAATGTTATTTATTAAAAATGTGTACATTAAAATAAATAAAATTCTTATTCTTGTTCACTAAAAAAAATATAGTTGATATGTTTAATATTTTGAAGTAATAAGAATAATATTCAGGTTAATTAAAAAAATTAATGATGGATAAAAATTTCCAAAGTTTACTAGGCGAAAAAACATGATTCATGATAGCAAGGGAAACCATTGCTTTTTATAATAAGACTATCAAGTATTGAAAATCAATGTTTTTTTTCTATTTTATTTAGTAGTCATGCAAACTTTTCATCTAAATTTGCAAAAGGTTGTCCTGGGTATCATTTTATTAAAAAAAAATAATGTAAAAAATCTTAAAAAGTAAATTTTTAGTGTAATTTCCAAACCTATAAAATTGGTTTGTAAAGTGAAGTTTACATTTATTCATATATTGTAAAGTCACCTTATTTCTAATCGATATGGGATCTCTAACATATCTCCTTACATATCTCCTTATATCGAGATGTAAGAAGATATATACAAAAATGCATGTCGCAAAGATTGTATCTTGGCATGAACATTGTCTACTAAGTTATTCAAAAAGTTCAAAAATGCATGTCGCCAAGAAGGTTTGAATAAGATTGAGTCAAATATCATGGAGAAGCTTACAACAAATCCAAATGTGATCCTTACGAAAGAAATCATTATCGAATAATGACTATACATGTTCATGAACTTCAACATTTAATTATTGTGTAGATCCACCCTCAACACACAGTGGTGGTCCACAAAAGACTAAGATTATCTTCATAGTTGGATTTAACTAAAACTTTGTAATTGTGTGCTTGTTGGAAATTTTCAGTTAGACAGTTATGAAAAAAATCTAACACACTAAGACCATAAATTTGAGCAAGACTTGAAAGAATTGAATCAATAAATTAGTTTCTTGACAAATCAAGAGAATCAAGTGATGCTAACTTTCTAATTCTCCCAAAATAAGTTCAATGAAATGAATCTAAATAATTTTTCTATTTTTACATGAATTTCTTCTGAGAAATTATTAATTGAGAGATCAATGTTTTTTAAAAGTCACAAACCATCATTTATAAATATTTTTTTTGAACCTTTCCATGTCAACCATGCACTCAAATAATATCCCCTCATAGTTAGGTAAATACCATTGTTCAACGCATACTCATGAATTCCATTATAATATATTGAAGATGTGATTTGAGCCATTGAAGTGAGGTTATTTATACATTTAGGAATTTTTCTAAATAAGTTGGTCAGTGAGAGATTAAAGAGATGAATAATGTTTCATAGACAACAAACCTTAAATGGTAAACTCTCAGAATTTATTGTTTCTGAAACTTAAAATTTCGAACTCTTCTTTTGTCTCAATCCAATGAGGGATAGATCCTGATAATTTATTCTGACATATCAAACATTACTAACCCTATGCAATTCCTTAAGGAGAAAGAGATTCCTTCTACTAAATTGTTGTTTCTCAATAAAAAAATACTTGAAGGTCAAGAACTGATCCATTGACGTAAGAATTTTTCCTGAAAAGTTGTTGTGACTCAAATTCAAATAAACTTGTGAGTTCGATTGTCTTCAACAATCTGGAATATATATGAATAATTGATTGTATGAAAGTTGTAAATAAAATAAAGTTTAAATGATACCATCTAAAAACACAAAAAGATTTGATAATTTACTCGTTAGTCTTTGAAGAATTGGAGAGATATGTCTGAAGTCGTGATGGAGGACGACTCAAATCATCTTATTTGTGAAACAATTTGTATGAAAAAGTTCAAGGAAACGACAAGGGTTTGTGTATAGTTTGGTTGTGATCTCATTACCATGATGTAATATGATGTGATGCCATGCGTTCGACTGTGTTATTGTTCTTATACTTTATTGTATGTTTTATGATGAGTATTTTGTTTGCTCATCCTTTCTTGTAGTGGTTGTGGTTTCAACCTGTGATGATTGTACTTGTACTGAAGTAGATGGGGTTGCAAATGAAGCTGAAGTGGAATAGAGCGGCGAGAGTTGGGAAAATAATTATTCAAGATTTTTACGTTTTATTTTTTCAAACACTTGATTTTGTGATTCTGTAAAGGACATGTTACGGTTTAATTTGTGTCGTTTGGACGTTGTTTAATTTGTGGCTATTACTTACGTGTTATATTTTATAAAGATTTTTTATTAAATGATGAGAACTATTTTCACTACAAGAAAAGTACGTATATTAGTGAAGGCTTATTACTGACGGCATTCATGTCTTCGGTAATGTATTGGTAAAATTGAATACCGAGGGGCTTTTGCCCTACGGTAATGCCTGCGATGTTTTAAGTTCAAAAATTTGAGTATTTGTTGCTCAAATTCCCCAAATTTCTCAAAAGCAGAACTCTCTCCCTTATTCGTTGAACTCACTCTTGACTTAGGGTTGCAACTTTGGTGGCAGTCAGCCAGTTCGACGCTGTGGTTTGACGGCGTGAGTTTGGTGGTGTGGACGCTGACGGAGGTTCGTTGCTGGGTGGCGCTCTTCCATTCCCTACTCTCTGTTTGAAGCAGTTCGTTGGTTTGAAGCTTGAGGTTCTCGCCCTAAGGCAGTTTGAAGTGGTTGTTGTTGTGGACGCTGACGGCGATTCGTTGGTGGTTGGTTTGTGGCTAGGGTTCATGTTTTGGTCCTTGTGAGTGTTGCGACAGTAGTAGGGGTTGTTGGAGGTTAGCGTGTGAAGGGCGTTGCAGTGAAGTGGTGTTGGTTTGGCGACTTGGTTTGGGATTGGGTCATGGATGTTGTTGTCGGAGATGTCAAGGCGGAGAAGGAGGCGGAGGGAGGATATCTGCTGCGGAATCTCGCCAGAGAAGTCATTGTGGGAGAGATAGAGGAGTTCGAGCGGTTTTCGTGGAGGTCGAGGAAGCGGAGGTACACTAGTGGGGAGAGAGAATCAATTGGACCACGGAGGTTGAGGGAAGGAAGGAAGAGGCCAACCACTCTGCCGTTTGGGTTCCCTTCTCATCTGTCTCCCTTTATGGATTCATTCGAAGCTTTGAATGATTTGTTTCACTCATATTTTTTTTTGTTTGGATCTTTCTGTTATTTGAATCTTAGGGTTCCTCTCCTTATGATTATTATCCTTGATTGGATGCTTATGATCATCTGTAAAGCTTAAATTTTTATATGATCGATGTACTTGTGGCTGATTTACTTAAGTAGGTTACAACATCCGGAGGCAGTTCGCCTTTGTGGATTGCGACGTTCTTTGTTCCCTTTGGATGATAGTTTTTGGATTTTTCATGGATGTTTTTTTATTAGAAGATGGTGTGGGATTTGTTCTCGTGTTTTCCTCTGTTATTTGATATCTTGATTTTGTTTGGTACTTTTTTTTCTTCTCTTTTTAATTCTTGGATGACATTTGGTTGGAGTTTTCTGTATTCCACTGCTTTGAGGAAATTTATGCAACCTCGTTGTAGCTAAATGTTTCAAGGTCATATGTTCCCTGTCTATACAATTTTAACCCATTCTGGTGAAAGGTAACTTATTATGCTTCTATGAGGGAAGTTTACTTGCTTTCTGATGACATTACCACTCTTGTGTCACTGGATGAATACTTTCTTGCAAAGTATTCTTGAATTTGTTATTCCTTAAAAAGATTTGTGTAAAAGATTTGTGTGTTACGGTGGGCCTAATATGCTGTTGTATGTTATGTTAATTTAGGGTTTTTGGTTTTGTAGTTTTAATTGAGCTTTGTGCATTTGTTGATTCTTTGGGTTATGCTCTTAGACTTACTTTTTCATGGGTTAATTGGTTTAAGTTTATCTTGTCCAAGTTATGCTACTGATTCTCTGTTCCACCCTAAAGAAAACAGCCTTATTCATGAAATTCATGTAACTGTTGCGGCTATTAAAAACCCTTCTTCTAAAATTATATATTATGAACACAACCATGAGCGATTTGCTCCTGGTGATCCAAGCAAAAGGGCATTTGCCTACTTTGTCCTAACTGGTGGTAGGTTTGTTTATGCCTCCTTGATTCGTCTTCTTGTCCTCAAGTTTGTGCTCAGCATGTCAGCAAGTAAGGATGTTCTTGCCTTGGCTTCACTTGAAGTTGATCTCTCCAGCATTGAGCCAGGCACTATTGTGACTGTTAAGTGGCGTGGAAAACCAGTATTCATCAAGCGCAGAACAGAAGATGATATTAAGCTGGAAAATAGTGTTGATATTGCATATCTTCGTGATCCCCAGCAGGATGCTGAGAGAGTAAAGAACCCTGAGTGGCTTATTGTGATTGGGGTGTGCACACATCTGGGTTGCATTCCCTTACCAAATGCTGGTTACTTTGGCGGATGGTTTTGTCCATGCCATGGTTCCCATTACGATATTTTTGGCAGAATTAGGAAGGGACCGGCACTATACAATCTAGAGGTACCATGAACATTATACCCTTAATGTTAGCCTTTCGTTAAAAATTTAATGCTTTCACTAAGAAAACACTCATTGCCTTGCACAACACTAGGTGATTTCTCCTAAAAGTGTAAGCAGTGCTGTTCTTGATGCACCAGAGGCATGCAAGCTACTGAGTGTTGTTGCAATTGCTTTGTCAAATTGTTCAAGGTAACTATTGTTCCTTGTTTTTTAATGTTTAATTAGTTGAGAAATTTACAATAACTTGTGTGCATGGGAACATCTATTTTGCATTTGCATTTTATGTCTGACTACTATCATTTACTAAAGTGCTACTTGTTAGGATATTTGGGTTTATGTAGTCTCTTTTATCTGAAATAAATTACACTTGCGCCCTCAGTATTTATCTGAAATAAAGTTTCCCACGCTCTTCCTGGTTTCAATCCTCTTCACTTGAAAACAAAATGGACATCTCAAAGTTCAGTAAATTGACTATGCTTGGTGTGTTTAATTTGAAAAGAAGGGTGGGAGTTTAGATGGAGTGAGAAGGAAAACGTGGCATGATTGGAGAGAGTGAGTGATTGAAGAAGGAAAACGTGGCATGATTTGGTATATATGTGTTTAACTTCTCTCTGTTCAAAGTTTTAGATTGATAAAAATAAAAAAATTTATGATAGATAAGGAAAACAAAACTCATATATATATATATATATATATATATATATATATATTAAGTCTTAAGGTTTTATTAAAAATTGTATTAGGTTTCTTTTTAGTACTGAAAATGATTAACTAATTTTTTATTCCAAAATCATGTGTTTGGAGTAAAGTTGTTTGGCTTTTTATTTGATGAACTTAAAGTTTCATAATCTTTAACAAGTTCTGCTACTAATAAAGTATTATATATTACATTATGTTCTTATAATTATTTTGGTATTAATAAACGTATAATAAACGATAAAAAAAATTGAAGTTATAGATTTTGGTATTAATTAAAATGTTGAAGGATTTGAAAACACTTTTACTTTCTCTTTTTATATAAGTGAGTTTTTTGGTGCAAATGTTGCAATTTGGCTGCAAGGAAGGGATGAAACACTTGTTTTGTAAAAGGATGGAAAGGATTTAACAAGTCTTCAATTACTTTCCAAAATGCCACAGGTTTTTCAGAGCCTGAATCAGCTGGGTCTTTTTGAAGAGAATCATATATCATTGTACTTTCCCTATAACAATGGAAATGATGCAATGGAATTAGCTTTGTCTTTGGAGAAGTTGGTGTTGAGAAACTTCAAAATGTGCATAGTGTAATGCCTTTTGAGTTGTTTTCTTATTTAGAAGTAGAATTTAAATGTTTTTCCTATGTACCGAAGTGTAAGAAGCTGTAGTGTTGTAGTGTTGTGGCAGCAAGTATCTTATGTAAAACACTACAAGTTGTAGTGTTATGGCAGCAAGTATCTTATGTAAAACACTACAAATATATTATGCAATATCATTTGATATCTCGTTTTCAACTGTCCTTCTCTAGTAAAAATATCAATGGTTAGTTTGATTTGATGTCATGACAAATTTAATAATCTAAACTAGTGGAAGGAAAATAGGGCCTTTGTGCTTCGGTAATTACAGAAGTCTTTTGCCCTTCGGTAATTACCGACGGACTTTGCCCTTCGATAATTACCGAAAGTCTTGGGCCTTCGGTAATTACCGAAGGCTTTTGTCCTTCGATAATTACCGAAAGGCAAAGGTCGTCGGTAATGGTTAGCGACAAACGATTTATCGACGCCCAATTTGCCGTCGCTAATCCGTTGATAATATGCATTATCGACGGCTTTTTTGTTGTTTCCGACGGACGTGGGTCGTCGATAATGCCCTTTGTTTTGGTAGTGTTTATATGATTTACGTTGAACGAGAATTATTATTTTATTACTCGTGGCATCTCACTCTGGGTGTTACATGCTAAGTGCGATTATACAAAAATTTTGGAAGAAAGAGGTTTGAAGGTTTACATCTACAAACATGGTTTCAAGCCTAATTATTTCATTTGGACTGATCATGGTAAGAGAATGCTAGAAGATTATGTACATAACGATGTAACTTGGAGGTTTGTAGAGACCTAATTATTTCAAGCCTAATTTTAATTTCCATTTATTTTGATTTCTACAATTCCAACCTCATCATTGTACCCATAGAGAAATGTGTCATGGAGGGTTGTGGATGAGGAAAGAGTTTTAAAAAAAAAATTTACTCGAAAGCATCTCACAAACTCTTAAAGATGTTTAATGAGGCACGAAGAGAATGTAAAAAGCCTCATTGGATAGGAGATGTAGTATGGAACAATTTGCTAGAGAAATGGAACATGGCAACATCGAGAAAAGTTTGATACAGCTAAAAGAAACCATGGATTAGAAAAGGGAGGGAATTCACATATTGGGAGATCTATTAGCATGTATGACCACACTATTCGTTTGGTTATATTTCTTTATATAATATGAATTCCTTTTTAAACAATTCATACTGTTGTTTACTTTATATATTTCTTTGTTTGCAGTCATAGGAGCTCGGTTGATCATGTTGATGAAATATTTTAACATACACATATTCAACGTTCAACAAGAGAATTTGTAGATAATAGATCTAGATAGACATGTTAGTTTCTACAAGTTGTATTACATTTCACATGCTAATTATTTATTATACAAATGGAAACATAGTTTAATCATTCTCGTAGTCCTTATTTTTGTTGGGTTTTCTTAAATAAGTCTCTTTGTTATTTTTTTCCCAATTGGGTCTCTAAAAGTGAAAAATTGAAGCAATTGGCTCCTTACAGTTAATGGGGTTAACTTTCAGCTGACTTGTCAATTTGTGCTAGAATCATTTAAAGACATGGCCTCTACATAGAGTCTTAAGTGGAAAATGTTTAATTAAAACATAAAAAAAAGGGTTTTCTAAAATCTAAAATAAAAACATCACGAAATTAGGGTTAATGAAGGATAAAAATTACATGTGCAATTTTCTTTCTTTCTTATTCTTTTATTTGTTCAAATTGTTTTAAAGAAAATTTATATTTACTTGAGAGAATTATTAAAAGAACACTTAGATATAAGAAACCAATTCACCCTCTCTTGGTTTGTTGAACGCGTTTACCAGTCCGCTGCGACGCTCTAACAATTAGTATCAGAGCTTACTTTGATAGTAATTCAAAATGACGGGGCAACATTAAACCTTTGCTGAGGGTGCCTCTATCAATAGACCTCCAGTGTAAGAATCCAAACCGCGAAAACAATGGAATGCTGATGATAGAAGAAGATCCCAACAGGATGTAAGGGCTCGTAACATAATATCATCTTCTTTAATTGTTGATGAATTTGACAGGATCTTTACCTGTAAGACTGCTCAAGAGATGTTGGAGATGTTGAGAGTCACCCATGAAAGAACTGATGATGTCAAAAGAGCCAGAAGAAATACTCTAGTCCAAGAGTATGAGATGTTCCGAATGAAGCATGAAGAAACAATTATAGATGTCCGGAAACGCTTCACTCACATAGTGAATCATCTCATTGGGTTAGGTAAGTCCTTAGATAATGATGAATTAAATATAAAAATTCTTAAATCTTTGGACAGGACTTAGCAACCAAAGGTGAATGCCATCAATGAGTCACAAAATCTCAAACTATGTCAATGGCTGCATTGTTTATAAGTTGAGAGAACATGAACTAGATCTCGGGAGATTGAACGAGGATGAAGAGAAAGGAAAGAAAAAGACTCTGGCGTTCAAATCTGAGATTGATAAAAACAAACATCTTAATGAAGAAGAAGACTCTGAAGAAGAAAAAGAAGACAAGGATCTCTTCATTAAGAAATTTAACAAGTTCATGAAGTCCAAGGGCAAATGAAGATTTAAAAATGGGAAGAAGGAAAGCGATAAATTTCACAGGGAGTGTGATTGAGTGTTGTTGTTGGCATAGAGCGATAACTTTCACAGGGAGTGTGATTGAGTGTTGTTGTTGTTGTTGAGTTGAAAGCCTATCCTCCTTCGTGAAGCATACGGAGGTCTTCATAGGAGAAGATTAAGAGGAGGTGTTCATCCCTTGTGGGTCACAAGATAAGTGAGTTTTCATCTCTTGGGGTAACAATAGAGGTGTTCTAACCTTAAACTGTTTTATTTTCTTTGTGACTGTAACAATTTGTTGGTTTGTGCCTGTGAAACGTTAATTGTCAATTGAGATTAACAACTAGATGTAGGATCTATTTGATCCGAACCAGGATAAAAATTACCTATGCAATTTTCTCTCTTCCTTACTCTTTAATTTGTTTAAATTGTTTTAAGGAATTTTTATATTTACTTGAGAGAATTATTAAAAGAACAATTTGAGATAAGAAACCAATTCACTCCCTCTTGATTTGTTGAACGCGTTAACCATTCCGTTGCATCGCTCTGACATTGTAAAATACTAGCATAATTTATAAAACATAAGAAATAGTGTAAGATTCAATCTTTATTCTATTTCAATTTATATAATTTGTAAGTTTTTCTCCTTTTTTTTTTCATTTTGTCTTTATGTATTTTAAATTCGTAAAATATATTTATATTATATATATATATATATATATATATATATATATATATAATTTTCAATCAAATTCACAGCTATAGAAGAAAGAAAGAGATCTCACTAGTGCAGTCAAGGGAAATGACATCGGTTATTTTCGCTTATAGGCACCGGTTCCACAACCGAGGCATATATAGCCGTGCTTCCTTTTCCAGGACCCTCGCTCTCAATCCATATGTGATCTCCCATGAGGTTTACAAATTTAAATCAATTTTGTGGAGGAGTCAGACTTAATAGACGAAAGACAATCATTATTTACGCTTATTGTAATAAAATCCATTTAGCATATTGAGAATTGAGAGACTGCAGCAAATTCAAAATACTATTCGATGTTTCCCCCTACCTTTTACAAATTGCAAGCCCAAGACCTGCACCACTGCTAGAGGAGGATTGATATTCCTATAGAACAGAGAAACCTATAGAATAGAAGAGGAGGGGGATTGCACGTGAATCGAAACCTGTAGAACAGAGAAACCCAAAAAACCCCCAAACCTATTACCTTACCTACGTCGACGGCGAGTATTGCCATCAGCGTCACAGCTCCTGACTCGCCGCCCAATCTCACCGGAGAGAATCACAGCTCCTCGATCTCCTCTAATCGGAGTCGCCGCGCCGCGTTTCATCGCTGCTTCCTCCTTCACGCACTACCTTCACCACGCCAAATGTCGTTGGGCAGTACCTCACCACCATGCAACTACTAAAGTCATAATCTTTCATTTAAATAAACCAATCTGCAGTGAAGAGGGGGAACGCGATCAACAAGGGAGGCGAGTAGTGGTGGAGAACGTGAGTAGTGGTGACGGGGCGCAACGGAGGACGAGCGACCACGGCGACGGAGGCGTGACGAACGTGGCGGTGGAGACGAGACGAGGGAGGCGCAAGCAGTAGTGGAGACTGAATAGTGGTGGTGGAGAGCAAAGTGCAGAGAAAGAAGAAAACTCTTCGCGAAGAAAGTGTTTATGCGAGGCAATAGCACCCTAAAGGTTTCAACACTGAAAATAATTAACATTATATGCCTCGGTTCCCCAGGCCACCGAGGCAGTAGCACCCTGACCGAAAAGGTGTCAGAGGCTACGTTTTACTTTATGCTTTTTGTAGCGTTATGTGTTTCGGTTTTTTCTGATAACCGAGTTAGTAGTTCTGAAGGGTTATGTGCCTCGGGTGGTTATTTAACCGAGGTAATAGAGCTATTATGACTCGGTTATAAGTTTGCTAAAATTGCAAAAATGTCACCACATTTTCATATGTTTCGGTTTTCTATAAACCGAGGCGTATTAGTCGCGTTAGTATCCCAATTCTGTACTAGTGTCTTAACGGAATTATCCAATAGTTTGTCACCCATATACATACACTGAAGGTACTCCTAATTAATCCTAACCAAAAATAGTTACACCAAATTAATAGAAACCGGTGAAATGAAAAAGAGACAAAATGACAAGCTCCTCCATGAAATATTGATATCATTGAATCTTTCCAGGAAGATAATCTAAAATATAACGTCCAATACGGCCAGTACGGAAAAGACTAAGCAACTTCCCAGCAACCTTATCATGAGCATCTTCTTCACATTCAACTGAAATATGGAAAGCTCCCTGCAAGGCACTAAACTGCCCATCAATGAGAGCAAGCATTTCATCTTCGCATTTTATATCGCCTTCAAAAGATGAAATTGTTTCAAAACGTATCCGTCGAACATCCTGCACTATGCAGTCCTGGGAAACCAAAAGTCAAAATGCACGTAAACATTGAGAGATTACAATTACTATTGTTTTAATCATACAGTAGAAAACATATAGTGAGTAGTAAAACATAAAACATTGGCCTTTCAGAGTTTATTGAAGGCAGTACAAGGGCTGAACATAATTAGCCTAACTGTACTAAACTATATATATACTATAAAAACTAAACTATTTTTTATTAAAAGCTGAACTATACTGTTTTGCAGTTCAGCTTAAACAAAATGGACTTTTCTATTAGTAGTTAACTGTTTGAAATGGTAAACCGTACAATAGTAATTAAAGTAAACTGCAATTCCACTTGGCATACCAAACATATTTTCTTATTTTATAACACTCAAAACGTAAATAAAATTTAATTACATAAATTACATTAAAAAAATTAATCAGAAAAACCTTAGTAAAAATCTATCCATGTATAAATTTCAATAGTATAATAATTTTCAGTAAAAATAAAATAATAATAAACTTTTACGATATATAATTATGAAAAGTAGGATATAGAAATATAAATTAATAGAAATAACTAAGTTACATGTTTTATGAGAAAAAAATAATTCATAACAATTTGTAAATAGTATTAAATGTCTCTTTTCTTTTTTTCATCTTAAAACTATTTCTGCATAAGTTTGAAAAGTTTATTTAAATTCTTAACTTAAATAAAATTTAATTGCATTGATTACATTAAAAAAATTGATAAGAAAAACCTTAGTCAAAATCTATCCATTTATAAATTTCAATACTATAATAATTTTTAGTACAAATAAAAATAATAATAAACGAGTATGATATATAATTATGAAAAGTAGCATATACAAATATAAATTAATACAAATAAGTTACATGTTTAATGAGAAAAAAAGAATTCATACCAATTTGTAAATAGTATTAAATGTGTCTTTTTTTTGTCTTAAAACTATTTCGAACAAGTTTGAAAAGTTTATTTAAATTCTTAGAGTATTTATTTAAAACTAACACTTAAAATTGTTTTTTTAGAAATTTAATTTAGGATATTTGTTTATTTAAAATCACTTTTCAATAAGTTATTTGATAAAAAAATAAATAGTATGTTTTCATTATGTTTAGGTGGAGCCGCAGTTTGTTTTAATCAAGTTGTATTTTTTTACCGTTTTAAAACAGTTACTGATTTAACTGAACTACTAATAGAAAAGTTCAGTTTTTTTAAATTGAACTACAAAACAGTACAAGTCAGTTTTTAATAAAAATAGTTCAATTTTTATAGTATAGATAATATGTAGTTTAGTACAGTTAGGTTAATCATGTCCAGTCCTAACTACAAGTGTTGGGGTTGATGGTGGTGAGGTTAGTGATGTTAGTGAGTGATGTTGATGAGGATGGTGAGATTGGTGATGGTGATGTTGATCACAATAAGGATGAATAGGGATCAATTGAATTTTTTTAACTAGATGATAGTGAGGAATAACTCTATAAAGATAGAGATGATGGTTTTGGGATGGAGGATAAACCTCATAGAAATATTGTTGATGTTCTAAAAAGATGGAAAATAATTAGTTTGTGGCTCTGTTTGCACGTTTATTTTGTGGTCACTTAGTTCATGTATTTAATTTGTGCATGGATTTCCTCTGTACATCAGGAGGATGTATTTTGATGTGTTACTTTATGCCTCTGTTAAGCTATTAGCAACTTCCTTTTGAAGTAACAATTAAGTACAATTGTTGGAGTTTCCTTTTTTATAGATAATGAAATTTGAATAAGTGGACCAATATAATGCTTGTGCAAAATTCTTTTTAGCTTTTAACATATTTCAAACACAATGTTTTAATAAGTATTGAAATTATCTCATTAATTCAAAAACATTACATTAACAACTTCAACTTTTTACAAACACATTATGGAGTTTTCAACAAAATTGATATTACAATTATATTAATTAGACATATAACAAACATCATCATTCAACCATTTTTCTAACATAAAAACAAATTTCTTTAAATTTGATATTTTCATCCTTTCACCGTCCCTTTCTTCTATCTTCACTGTAGTTACATCCATTTCTTTATTTTTCAGACTTTCTTCAATTCCTTATTCATTACACCATTGGAAAAAATTGCAGTCTTGAACTTAGGGCAATTCCAAAATGATTTTCCTTTATTTTTAGGTGTTTTAGAAGTTCTCAAGACTGCATTGTTCTCATGGTAGCAAATTGGTTTTACACCCAACCTCCTCGCTTCACCACCATGACAAAAGACACACTATCATTTTGTATCTCCAACCATTACATGTGCATGACCAACAATAATGAGAGAAAGACATACCTTAGCCGAACAACTAAGAACAGAGAAGACAATCTATTCTTTCAAAGCCCACACCTTTAAATGTTCTGACAAGAAAAACGGGATGAATTAAACACGTCAGTAACAATGAATTATGAAACCAAATGATACATAATTCATTCAATATTAAAGCTCATAAAGTCTAGATGTCGTTTCAATAAAATGAACAGAAATAGTCTATTTATTACACATTTTCAAGAAAAACTCAATTAAGATGATTCAAAATATAAAGACCTAATTGAGATTTTTACAGAACCAACCAAGAATTTAAACCAGATATATTTAGTACATGTAGAATCAACGTATTTTTATTTTGTATATATAAAATTAGTTCTTACATTAATACCAAGAATTATATATTCATATCATCTCTCAAATTTAACCAATCTTATAATGTTAAGGAACAAGTTTGCTTTCAATAATTAAGATACTAACATCTACATGCAAGTAATGTTTATCTCTCCAATCCAATGATATAATAGATTAATTGCCAGAAAAAAAAAATCAACATGAAGGCATAAACTATACAAGGAAATGAACATAAAAAATCAACGGAAAATAATTTACATACGAAAAAAGCTAAAGATTCCATTCTTAGCTGTAAGCTTTCACATAAATCGATCCCCATGTCAATATCCACTAAAATACGTTCAGTGACTCCTAAAAACAATCATAATTGGTATTGGAAAAATAGCTATGTATAAGAGTGAAAATTAATTTGATTCTGATTTAAAATAAATATAATTTATCGGACAATTTGCCCATTTCAAAACGTACACATATCAAAGCGCCTTAGGGCTAATCGTTAATATTGAAATGGTAAAAGCGTTGAGATTGAGTTAGAGTGAATAAAAATTAGAGAGTAGCTTAATGAGAGAAAAAAGAAATTGTGGAATAATAATAATAATAATAATAATAAAAGATACTGAGTGTGTTTGATTTATTTTTGTTTATTAGGATTTAAAACCTTAATTGTAAAAAGTATAGTATTTAAAGAGTCAAAGAATGGAATGTAAAGAGAGAGAAAAAAACTACCAATAGAAGATTAAAAATAGTAAACCAGAGTAACTTGGAGATGTCATCGTTTGTTTAGAAACTAAAAAAAAAAAAAACATTACCTTTTTTAAACACTTTTAGAAACGTAAAGGGAAAACAATTTTGAAAAACAGGAATTGAATTGTTATTTCAGGTCTTAAAGTGAGTAAAAAAAAGTACTATTTTAGTTTACATACGACGACCATATAAATAAGATCTATAGCGACACTCGCTAACAATTGAAACAACAATCATTTGTTAATTCTATTTTAATCAATGAAAAATTATAAAGGTAGGAGTAATAAATTTGGATGTGTGAAAATATTTAGGTAACGTACATAAAAATTGTATGGAGATAAAAAACATGCGTAAAGCAAAAACAATTATATAGTGAAGGGTTACAATAATATCACCTGTCAACCTTCCCCTTCAATATTTTGCAGAACATCGTTGCTTTTTAATACAAACATTTGTCTGCTGAATTGTACAAGAAGTAGAACTTCGGAATATGATTAAGCCAAATGCCACCCAAAAACTTATAATGAATCCAAATGTCATACTGATATAAAATTCACGATTGAAAAAGGAATAATCATCCTTATGAATTTCATTCTTTTTCTCTTTTGGTGGTACTTTATACACACATAATTTGTCAAGAGGTGGTCCGCAAAGATTGAGATTATCTTCATAGCTCGAAACATTGAAACTCAGCAATTGTGTGCCATGAGGAATTTCACCAACTAGATGGTTATGAGATAAATCTAACACACTAAGTCGATCGATGTGAGTAAGACTTGTAGGAATTGAACCAACTATTGGTTTCTTGAAATGTCCAAAAATTCAAGTGAGGTAAGCTTTCCAAAATTTGAAGGAATTTTTCCACTCAAATTGTTTCTTGACAAATTCAATGAAATCAATCCAATTAAGAACTCAAATTCTTTTGGAATTTCTTCTGAGAAGTAATTGCTTGACAGATCAATGCTTTTTAAAAGTAGTAATCCACTGTTCATAAACATTTGGCGTGAACCTTTCCACGTCAAGAAAGTATTCAAAGCATAACTTTGAGAACCAAAGAAATGTGTGGTCTGAACTCTATACCAATGCCAAGGACCTCCTTCCGGATATGTCTTTTGAGTCATTGAAGTAAAATTTTTTATGCACTTAGGAATTTGACCAGACAATTTGTTTAGTGAGAGATCTATGAGTTGAATATTTCTTAGGAAACAAATTTGCAATGGTAAGTTTCCTCGGAAATGATTCCTTCTTAAACTTAAATATTGCAAGTTTCCTAATTTTCTCCCAATCCAACCAGGAATAGATCCTGATAAATTGTTTTCTGCAATATCTATCATCACTAGATTTGTGCAATACCTTAAGGAGAAAGGAATGCCATATGTTAAGTTGTTGTTTCTCAAAAACAATGCTTGAAGATCATGGAGGGATCCCATTGAAGTAGGAATCTTTCCTGACAATTGATTTTGACTCAAATCCAAAAAAGCTAATGACTTGAAATGGCTCCAACAATCTGGAATCTGTCCAGACAAGTTATTACTTGAAAGGTCTAACTTGTATAATATTCCAATTGGATCACCCACACATAAAAATGAAAGAGAGTCTGAAAACTTATTGTTGGATAAATCAAGCAATGTGGAACTTCTAAGAAATGGGGGAATAGGGCCTTCAAATTGATTTGATCCAAGAATTAGAGAAGAATAAGGATTCTTTGTTGGAAAATACGGAATTATACCATGTAGACTATTGCATGAAATATTCATTGAAACCCATTTTCGCAATGCTAATTTAGTCCAAAACCACTTTGGAACCATATCTGATATTCCAGCATTTGAAATATCCAAATCGCGAAACTCGTTTTGTGTTTGTAACCATTTGGGGAATGTTGGACCAAGGATGCATGATTGCAATCCTACATTCCTTAATTGAAAAGGTGGGACCCAATTTTTAGTAAATGTCAAGGATAATAAAGAGTTTCCAGATAAGTCTAATGAATTTAACTTTGACAAATTGGAAAATTGGTAATCACTTAGCACACCCTTTAAGGAGTTTGATTCCATATACAGTTCTTCCAATTGATGTGGAAATTGAATATCATTAGGAAACTCCCCATTCAACTTGTTTTCATCAAGATATAGACCTTTTAAAGACGAGAAAGTTGAGAGATCAGGTATTGTACCATTGATTTGATTTCTGCCTAGATATAAGTTTTCCAATGAATATCTAGCACACCCAGATAAGTGATGGACTATCAATGGAAACTCTTCACTCAAGCTATTGTTAAACATATCCAACAACCGCAAAGCACATGCATTGTCAAATGATTTTGGAATTCCACCTTCTAAAGTATTTGATCGAATTGAGAGAGACTCCAACTGAGATGGCAATTGGTTACCTTCTGGTAGCTCTCCACTTAACTGATTTTCTGAAATATCCAATATTTTCAGGTTTGAAAATCTTGAAAGGTCAGGGAATGTGCCATTGATATTATTTCCTCCCAACTTCAAATCTTGTAGCACGTTTTTAGCACATCCAGACAAGTGTTGAAATATCAATGAAAACTCTCCACTCAATCTATTATTAGACAAGTCCAATGAGCGTAAAGTGCATGTATTTCCAAATGATTTTGGAATTTCACCTTCTAAAAAGTTGAATAGGAGTGAGAGTGTCTCCAATCGGGATGGTAATATGCCTTCAGGTATCTTCCCAGATAATTCATTACCAGCAAGTTGTAATATTTTCAAAGTTGTGAACATGGAGAAATCCGGTAAAGAACCGTGAATTTGGCTAAAGCTCAGATCCAATTCTTGTAGTGAATTTCTCGCACAAGCATTAGACAAATTATGAAGAATTGATGAAAGACTTTGGTTCAAACTGTTTCCACCCATGCTTAAAGATTTTAAGGTGCATATATTCATGAAAGATTGCAAAACCTCAACCTTGAATCTGTTAGAGTAGAGGTTAAGGTGCTCAAGTGAATTCATTGCCAAACCAAAGTGATTTGGTACAGAACCCTCCAAGAGATTACTAACAAGCTGAAGCTCAACAAGGTTGGGAGTGAAGTTTGCCACCCATTGGAATATCATTGTTGACATGAGGGTGTTATCGGATAGATCAAGGACCGTGAGGGAAGTAGAAAAATTGAATATAGATGGCCTCAATGAAAGGAAAAAATTATCAGTAAGGCTACAATCTAATAAACTTAGTTTCCTTAATTTTGGTAGCTTACCAATAATTTGCGGAGAATGATAAAGATTTGATATGGATGACAAGTAAAGATGGGTTAAAGAAATGAGATTAGACAACCACTGACCTCCATCACCAATTTTTAGAGCGCCACCACCACCTCCAATATAAAGCTCATGTAAGTTTGACAGGTTTCCAAGTTGACTTGGTATATTTCCTTCCAAATCATTGCCGCGGAGAGCAAGATACTGTAAGTGAGAGAGATTTCCGAGTTGAAATGGTATAATCCCTTCAAAAGTATAGTAGCTGAGATCAAGATGCTGCAACTGAAAGAGGTTTCCAAGCTGACGAGGGATTGGACCCTCCAAAAAATTACCAGCGAGATTTAAGTATTTCAAATGAGAAAGAGACCCAAATTGGGTTGGAATTTTTCCGTCAAAATCACACGATGAAAGATCGAGGTATCTCAAGTTGCTAAGAGAGCCAAGAAACTCTGGAATATTGCTGTCTGGGAAAGAATTAGAACTGAGGTTCAAATACTGTAATTGTGACAACTCCATCAACGACTTGTGGATCTCTCCGCTGATAAAACGTTCTGACATAAATTCAAGGTAAAAATCGAAAGAAATTTCTTCATGAACTTCTCCATGCAGATCGAGCATTAGAATATGTCCAGTGAGGTTGGAGCAGCGAATTCCCTGCCATTGACAACAGTGGGGAGTGGTCCAAGAAGAGAGCATGCCATAGCGATCTACAATGGCAGCCTTGAATCGGAGGAGTGCTTCCCTCTCTCTCTCTATGCATCTTACTTCCTTTTCACCATAAACAACATCCGTCACCAAACACACCATAAACATCATCAACATAAACATCATGAATTTGATAGCAAGAGGATTCCTCATCATCACAACAAGGTAATGGATCAAACACACTCAATATTGGAAATAGATTGGTACTGTGACTTTAGCTCTGTTTATAACCATATATATAACACTTCATGCATCCATAAAAAAAAGTAAGAATTTTAATATGTTTAATTTTTTCTTCAAATTTTTTGTGAAATATATGCTAAATTATCTTCTTTATGTCGGACAAGACAAACAAAGACGAAAGACTTAGAAAAAGACTTCGGTAAATCGCATTCCATAAACAACAAAAGTAGAAGTTGTTATGAAGTTACATGATCCCCTTATAGATATGACTTTGCAAACAAAAAACAAAAAGATAATATCAAATCTATCACATTAGGTAAACATTAAATGTGCAAATTATATGAAGTGGCATGGTCCCTTATACCACTTTGTATGATTTTTCTGCATAAACAAAAAACAACGTTGTCATCCCTATACGTCGTCCCCTCATCGATATGACTTTGCAAGTAAAAAACAAAGAGATAATATCCAACCTATCATATTATATTAAACACTAATTGTGGAAATTTTACAAACTGACTATACTAAGTTTTTTCGTCTTTGTATAATCTAAAGTTCCTTGACTTTTGGAAATTTTAATCATAATTTTTTTCTTAGTCTTCATGCCCTTACAATTTTTCACAACTTCCTCGTCTACTTGTGGTTTTTTTTTGCTTTTTCGCATTTTCAGTTTTTGCTTTGGAAAGAGTTGTTTTAGGATGCTTTTCTTCATCTAATTTTTCTGGCTTAATTTGACTTTCACCAACTTTAACACTTACTAGCTCTACTTTCTTGCCATTTGTTGACAATATTTCTGATCTCCATAAACTAAACCAAAAACTTGTTGATGGATCGGCAAGTGTACCAAATCGCACAAGTAATATAAAATGATAAGACCAAGTATTGTATCCTAGAAGACTCTCGGCACTAAACAATTGTGTGATAACTCAATTAATTAAGACTTAAAAGAAACGAGATCATTGGTTTAAAATGAAAAGACAGAAAATTAAATATGAATGCAAACTGATATATAGTAGAGTAACACAAAGATGAACGGATGTTGTTTAATATGAGATGAATATGTTGTTGGGGTTAGATTTCACCAAGTTCCCTCTCATGTATATAAGAATTCCTCTTTATGCATTAATGTTAACGTCACTCACTAAATTACTTAGAACCCAATCCCTTGGCGCAATAAGCCTACCTTAATTCCTAGTTCGTGCAATTCCTAGCGTTCCTAGAAAATTAAGTCTGAAGATAAAGAGCTTAAGACGACCAAGTACTCATACCCTCATCCTTGAGAAATATTACCCTTGGGAGAATTCAACAAGAACCTAAATTTTAAGGAACCTCCCGGCACTCATGCAATTCATAAATCATGCAACTAAATGAGTTAAATAGAGCAAGCATTAAAACAGATGAATTCCCTAACAATTAATGAATAAAGCATATATGATTAAGAATCAATTCAAATACATGAGAGTTCACAAGGTTACATCATTTCCCAACAACAAATAGAATTTAGTTCCCCATAGACATGGAAAAATTAGATGTACAATGGAAAAGCATGAGATAGTAAAACCCTAAGAGTAGAAGAGGAAGCTTCCGCCTTTAGATTCTCCTTCAGAGAGTAGAAGAGTGTGTTGTTGTGTTGCTCCACCTAGAGATACCAAACCTAGAGCGCCAGGGTTCTTTAAAAAGAGTTGGAATAGAGTAGAAACACGGCCCCGTCCAAAAGAGTCGAAACAGAGCAAAAATTGGGTCGGATAAGCAACGCGCGACGCTTGGGCGCCCCATTTGGACGCTCGGGCAGTGGACGTCAATTTCCGTAAGGCTTGAGCCTTCAATTTCGCTTGGGCGGCGGGCGCCGATTTTTCCATGCCTAAGCCTCCTGCAGGTCGTCTAAGCTTCGTGCGATTCCCTCTTCTGATGCTTTTATAGGCCTTTCTAAGCTCTATATCCTTAGCACTTCATCTCTGCTTCCTGTATTAACTCATTTTCTATCAAAAAAAGGGAATTAGTCATAAAATCATCAAATTCAACCTCAACTCTCTTATTCACACAACTTAATGAAAAAGCACGAGTCCAAGCAAGTTTCTAAGTCAGAAAGGGTGTATTTAGTATCAAAATTACATCACAGATAACGATATTTTAAACCATTGTCAATATTCAGATATGGTTTTTTTAGGTCCTTTGACATCTTGCAGTTTGTTTGTTGCTCTCCAAAATTTGTCTTTTGGAAAAGGCAATCTTATTTGTTTTTCATATTACAAAGTTTTGCATACAGGTGATTTCTCTTCTAGTTTGGGAAGCCCTTGTACTTACATATTGTCTTCAACCTTGTGCACAGCAAATTGCTCTTTATCAAACAAATTCAAAGCAAAGCTCTTGCCTTTCATTCGAACTCTGAATAATTCTTTATTATCTGAATCTTTAATCATGCAGGTTTTATCTTCAAATAGAACTTTATAACCTTTCTCTAGAAGTTGGCCAACACTCAACAAGTTTTGATCAATTTCAGGAACGTATAGAACATCAATAATTAATTTCAAACCTATGCAACCTTTGATTGCGATGGTTCCTTTGCCCTTCACTACTATTTTTGCTCCATTTCCAATTCTGACATTTGTGTTGTAGGTTGCATCAAGATCTTTGAATAATTCTCGATCGTTAGTCATGTGGTTTGTGCAACCACTATCAATTAGCCAACTTTCTGTTGATCTTGTAGTGGTAAAGCAAGAAACAACAAAAAGATCTTCTTCTTCACCCTCTTCAACAAGAGCTTGTACATTCTTTTGAGTTTTTGATGACTTGTAGATTTTCTCCACATGCCCTAATAATCCACATTTATGCCATTTCACATCTGGCCTCCACCAACACTTCGTCTCTGGATGATTGTTTTTCTTACAAAAAGGACATGACTGAAAAACATGAGAGGATTTTCTATCATTTTTGTGGTTGAAAGACTTACCCTTTTTTTTCAGAAATTTAGCTATGAAAGCCCCTTCAATATGACCTTCTTCTCTCATGAGTCTTCTTTGTTCTAGAGCCTGAAGTGCGGTCAAAAGTTCTGCCAAGGTAATAATAGAAAGATCTTTTGAGTTCTACAAGGAAGTTAATGTGGCTTCATATCTTTCTGGAATTGTTACAAGTATTTTTTGAACAATTCGAGAATCAGGAATATCAGTGCCAAGAAGCCGTATTTTATTTGCAATGCCGAGAAGCTTGTCTGCATAATCTTTGATTGTCTCCGAATCTTTCATCCTTTGCATATCAAGTTCTCGAACCAGATTCAAACCTTGCATTCCTTTGATTCTCTCACTTCCTTCATACTCTTCCTTCATAAACTTCCAAATTTCATATGTCGTTTTCAACGTCATTATTCTATTGAAAATGACTAGAGATACGGCTGTGAACAAAATTGATTTGGCTTTGGATTTTCGAAGCCTCCTTTCTTTGTGATTTTTCATTTGAGAAACCGTAGGATTATCTGGCAAGGGAGACACTTCGTAGTCCTCTTCTACCGCTTCCCACACATCGTTAGCATCTAGATATGCTTCCATTTTGACAACCCACATTTGATAGTTTTGTCCATCAAATACAGGTACAGAAACGATAGTAAAGGATGTTTGAGATTTCATCTTACATGTGGTGGTTATTTTGTGGTTGTAGGTGTTTGTGGGTTATATCACAGATCCCGTAAGATCCTTTTTGCTCTTTATACCAATTGTTGTGGTTTTAAAGTATAAGAGACAAAAAAATAAAAGGGAAACTGATAATTTTATTGAGCATAAGCAGTAAATATTTATACTACATAATTTGTAACCAACTTTGAAAAAATATCTCCTAAACTAATTAATTAAATAATGCATAAAATCTTCCTAAGAAAGAGGATAGAGATATATTTTTATTTAACTTCTTTGACTCCTTCAACCAAATGTTGTTTGAGTCACAAAATCTCAACAGTGACATGGTCCTTATACGACTTTGTAGGAACAAAACAAAAAAAAATACCTTGAAAATTCAATGCAATAAAAGTCTAAAATTGATATTTCATTAGTGTTGTATAAACAAAATAGTAAGCACCCATATTGATTGCTCTGCATGTCGAGTTTACAGGTAAGGATTTTTTATATTTTAGATATTATGTTTTGGTTCTTTAACCGATATTATGTTTTGATTCGAAATATATTCAGATAAGATAAAAATATATAACATTAGGCTTTGATTCAAAATTGAAGTCTATTATTTACTTTATGCTTCATATAGTTTTTGAACCGAGACCTCTTCTTATATTTTTTAAAAAAAAACAATCAATTTCTTCTCATCCTCACTATTTTCCATCATAGAACCATTGTGCTCTTATCAACAAACAGAGTTATCATTACCTTTTCCACCTCCACATTGAATAAAAGAAATTAAAAAAATATTTGCATTAAGAAAAAATAATTATGAAATAGAAAAAAATATATATACAAGATGAAAGAACAAGCCTCTAACAGCTTTCGAAATGGGAAGAAAAGGGATGTTTGTAGTGACAACGCGTCGACATACTTCACGTTGGCTACGAGGAATGGAAGGAAGGAAAGTGAAGGAGTGATGGCGAAGGTGGTAGCGTGGTTTGTGGTGACGAAGAAGGGAGCAAAGTAACTCTTGTACTAGAGAACTGATGCAGCGGTGCAAATGAAAAAACTTTAGTAAAAATATAATTTTAACCCTGACACATGAATAGGCCTCGATTCTTTAACCAAAACATATAATTTTCTAAATAATATCAACTAAGACCTATAGTTGTGCCAATATTTAGAAAAATGTCACATATGACATTTTTGAAATTATTTGCAAAACTATAGATCTTGGTTATTATAGGTAAAGAGACTGGACAGTTTCTCGTCGACCTAATTGGTGACTCTACTGTTAAGACCATCATCACAAATCCAACATATTCAACAAGTAAAAGCAGGTAAAACAAACTTGTTGGCTTTTGGTTGTAATTAGGTCAACCCTAATTAAAAGTTCACTTCGAAATCTATAAATACAGAGGTAAGGTAAGGAGGTAGGAGATTGCATTTATTGTGAATTTAAGACTTTACTATGATAACATATCTGACACATCTAACTGACTTGGGTGTTAAAGTGTCTTTGACAGGTATCCACCTATTCGGCTTGAAGACTGAAGGAGGAAGACCAGGAATATTGTGATAGAGACCCAGGATAATGTTAAAAAGACTAACAAAAAAGTGTGAAGGAATTCTCGACCCCACGTCTGAAACATTTTGGCATCCACTGTGAGGTCAAGGACAAACATAGAAACTAAATGGTGACCACAAGAAATATGAGTTTCAATTATTTTAGAATCGAAACCTATAGTTGTACAAAATTTCAAAAATACTATCTTGATTTTGTTTTTTCTTAAAACAAACATATTAAATGATTTTAAAAACTTCTTTTACAGTGGTGGTTTATTATTATAGAAAATATTTTTAAGATCACATATGAAATTATTTAAAAGTAAATTTGATAATAGAAAATTTTTTATATTAATTAATGATATGCATAAAAATTAAATTCATTTGTATTTCATGTCGACATTGGCTGCAATAGTTTTAAATATATTTTGATCTTATTTTTAAGGCATGTTATACATATTCAGTTCTTATTGATATAAAGTAGATATAAGTACTTTTTTACAATATAAGTACAACTAAAATTTTAAACATTGAAAACGAAAAACTAAAAGACTTATGCGTTAAGAAAAAGAAAAGAAGAAAGTAGTCAAAGTTTTGTGGAAGACTGGGAAAAGTATTCGTCAACCCTTATCAGAAATATCTTATGGCTAATACTAAAAGCTATTAGTACATCGATAGGAAAATGAAACTAAAAAATAAAAGTTTTGAATAATCGAATAAAAAATGTAAAGAAAAAAAAACTATGGCTACATTGAGAAACTAGGTAAGGAAAGTTAGTAAATTTTTATGCATGTGATTGGAATTGAATATATTGATGTGTGTAATATAAAGAATTGGTGAAATATTGGTTGAATTGGTTTAAATACGATGGTTAGAATATTGTATGAGCGTGCAGTCAATATTTTCAAAATTGATGGCTCGATTAACATTTTCAAAAGAATATTGAAGATTTTTCTAATCTAAAATTTTTGTAGATCGAACGGTTTGCCGTCGACCTAATTGCTGATTCGACTATTAAGACCATTCACAAATCCAACATATTCAAAAGGTAAAAACAGGTAAAACATGTTTATTAACCGTAATTGTGTCAACTTTAATTAAAAACTCACTTGGAAACCTATAAATACAGAGGTAAGGTAAAAAGATAAGTGATTGCATTTATTGTGAATTTAAGACTTTACTATAATAACCGATCAGACACATTTGACTGACTTGGCCAGGTACTCTTTCGTTCGGCTTGGAGACTGAAGGAGGAAGACCAGGAATATTGTGATAGAGACCCAGGATAATGTTAAAGAGACTAACAAAAAGGTGTGAAGGAATATTTCTCGACCCCACATCTAACATATTTTGGCGCTCACTGTGGGGCCCAAGGACAAACGAAGAAACGCAATGGTGACCACGAGAAATATGGGTGATCAGTAGGATCCTATGGAGTTGATAAGGGAGATACAGAGACAAATGCAAGAGATGCAAAGAAAACACGAGACTGAAATAATCATGTTGAGGATTAAGCATGTTGCCGGTCGACAAGAGTAATCCGCCCAACACTCAATGCCACTCATTCCCACACCCTCGAAGGAGAACAAACAAGTTGAAGGATCGAGAAGGATCGGTAAGGAGACGAGTAATACCGCAATAAGGACAACCCTTTCTGTCTTGACAGTGCAGGCTAAGGGTCTCCTACCTATCATTGTGACCGTTATAGAGGCATTGATGCTTGAGAAGTCGACACCTCGTATGTTCTAGAAGTATGACGGATCAACCTACCTGGATGAACATCTTCGCTCATTCGTGAACACCATGGATTTCTACCCCGTATAATGCATAATGTTCTCCCTACCCCTGAAAGGGGAGGCGTTGCCATGGTTCAACACCTTGTCGTCTAACACGATGGAATGCTTCACCATTATCCGTTCCTTGTTCGTTAGGCAATACGTTTTCAATCGAGTTCAGATGTTGACACAATTTGAACTGATAAGCACAAAGAAAGGGAAGGATGAATCGTTGAAGACCTTCATGGATCGATACAACAAAATCGCTCGGCAAGTGAGAGATGTTAGTCAATAATTCATTCTCAACAACTTTTTGATGCCGTGAAGGCGGGACTATTTGTGGCTAGCCTATGTGGTAGGCCACCGAAAACCATGGACGAGTTGTAGGAGAGGACAACCAAGTTCATGTGCATTAAGGAATTGCGCGTATCTAAGAAGAGGTAGGAGGAGGACATCGCAACTACACTCATGGGAGGGGATCAGAAATATGGCAAGAAGCCAATCGGGGGAGGAGATAAAGGAGGCGGGTCCCTGCCCAAGGAGCTTCCCCGGGCACCCACTTTCAACCAGTATACCCCTCTAAACGCATCGAGAGCAATGATCCTAGAAGAGGCACTCAACGCGGACCTACTCCCCCGTTCACAAAGAAACCAACCTGAGGAATGCTTGTGGGAAAAAGCATTGTTGATGGTTGGTTGTCTATCTGCTATGATCATGTGATATATATGAGTAGAGCATAATGCAGGAAAGACAAATGAGCAATTGTGAGATTGTTGAGGGGTGGAGTAGTGAGTAGTTATAACTTAAGTATATAAATTTTTTATTACATAGATCCTTTTGATTTATGGAAATTTTATGTATATGAAAATTTGAAGTTATGATATCTAATAAAGAACTATAAATACATATTATATTACTAATGCAAAACACACTTTTTATAGCTATTGTTTATACTGATTGAAATTCACCAAGTATAGAAAATGGCATGGTCTCAGTATCATAAATATAAGTTTTTCTATATCAGTTGAACTCAGAACCAATACAGAAAGTGACACGGCAACAAAACTGTAATATTGAACAAACTTTTTTTTATTTGTTGTACTCAAAACCGATAGAGAAAGTCGTTTTCCTATACCGATTAGTCACTATAACTAGTATAGAAGATTTGATATTATTCTCCCTTATAGGAGTTTTCTACTTTTAGTCCAAAATGGATAAACTACTTTCAATCCTTCCACCTCGTTGAAGCCATTTGTTCCTCCAGCTTAATGTCGTTGTTCCCTTCCCGCTCTAAATGCCATCACTCTTCTTCTATTGCGCCACCCCATTCCGCAATGCTAAGCCTTAGAGCCGCCTTTTAACTAAGCCAGAAATTACCTTACGGATCTTCTAGAGAGTTGCGTAGGAAGGGTTATATATATAGATTCGAATCAAATTGTGGTGGACGACACTATGAAACTATGGAGCACCAATTTAAGTTTTAGAACAATCGGCACGCATGAGTACTATCACATGAACTTCACCAAGTACTTCGAGGTAGGGTTTCGGTCAGACGCATGATTCACGAGCATGTTCATAAGGAGGAGACCTTGATACTTCAACACGGGTGTGATGGTGATAGATCTGGTGCCGTAGGGGAAACACAAGTGCAATAAAAGGGTAGAAAGGTGGATGAAGATCTAAAAGAGCGACCAGGTCTACGAAATGAGTTCTCTACCGCTATTTTTGTTGGTGTTTGCAGGACATGTGTGGCCCATTAAGCACAAGTGGAATCAACACGGGTTGGGTGGCAACAACGTGAAGGGGAATTGTCAGGACCTTCACATTAGGCTGAACTGGGCTCAAGACCCTGTTAGTAGCAGCAAGTGCAAGTAGATTGGGGTTTGAAGAAAAACAAACATTAAGCTTCGTTTCTATTTTTTAGTATGTTAAATCCCTCAACAACAAAGGGTTCACTTATTTTTTGGTTAGTTTCATTCGATTTGATGATGGAAAACTATCAAGCCTCTTTCATTGAAAGGGTTCAGTGAACTGTAATTGTGAAAAGGTTAGAAGATCTACCCAACGAAGGTGATAGCATTGTAGATTTGTCCCATGATTCGATCATTCCATTAAAACGCAGCGTGTTCAAATTATGATCACTATTACGCGAGAAAGTGGAGTCATTTTTTGCGTAATCTGCATAAGGGATGCTCGTGTTTGTTGGCGCAAGATGCAAGTTCAACAATAGTGTTTCGTGGTGGTAGATCTTCAAAATTTTCTTTTCTGACGAGGCAAGAAGAAGGTCCAATAATTTTAACTAGTGGAAGATTTTATATATAAGTTGTATCTTTAACCTGTATAAAAAACTGAAACTTTATATATCAGTTTTGGAACAGGTATAAAAAGTCAATACTTTTTGTACCTCTACTTCTATACTGATTCCAAAATTAATATAAAAATCGTTTTTAACAAGTAAAGAGAGGTTGTCTACACTAGTGTATACTTATAATTTTTGTTTTATGCTTAATAATTAAATTATAATACTTTAATTAGTTGATAATTTACTTAATTATAGTATAACATAATAGATAAAAAAGATTTTCATGATCAAACTTTAAAACGTTTAAATAAAACATACCAAACTTCGGTGTATTGTAATAAAGTTTTAAATATATTTTTAATTAATTAGAGAAAGCTTAACATTTCAAATAAAATTAAATAAATAACCTATTTACAACATGTCACATGAGTGTCTCCTTTCTTCTTTTCTTATTTTCTTTCTAAATATTTTTTTCTTTCTTTATAAAATTTCCTTTTTATGTTTTATTCCTTTTCAAATCTAATTATATGTTACAAAGTTACTTAACTTCAAAATAGGACTTGGGGTGGGAGAAGAGAAGTGTAAGAGCGAGAAAAAGATTTAGACTAATGTGTGAAGACAGAGTGTTAACATTAATTTAACGGATAAGATTATTATTAAGATATTGACAAAGATATCAAATCACACAAATAATAAAATGAAAATTTAGATATTGTTTTTTCAAGACACTCCCGTTTGTTTAGATAAATTATAGATTATTTATTGATTAAGATTAAAAACTTTAAAATAATGAAATGATTAAATTTTTAATTAGATAAATATAAATTCTAAAAACAATTAAATTGATTAAATTAACTATGCAATAGAGACCTCACCGGATTGGATTGTATGTAATACAATCTAAACACATTAAACAATATACTTCCAATTTTTATTCTAACAATTACACCACATACTAGCAAGTCCTAATTCTTTATAAGAAATTCTAAACCTTACTAATAAAAACTCTAATCCTTAGATATTTTTACCAAAAACTCATATTAAATTCCAATGTTTTAAATTGAATATTTGATAAAACTTTATGTGTAGAGGAAAAATCTATTCGTTGTTTTATCTTAATAAAAGGTTCTAAACTATTTTCTAATTACAAAAAAGTAGGTTCATTTCTTGATTTCTTCCGCAGAGATCGAACTCTCCCAATTTTTTATTTCTAAAAAATAGATTATCAATTATGTAAAAAACAAATTGAGAAAAGCCGGTTATCGGATTCGAACCGATGACCATGCTCTAACCTAACTAAATAAACTAACCTAAACAAAATATACATATAGAATAATTTAATGGGATCTTAGTTATAAATTTTTAGTTATTTATAATAAAATTCAAATACAATCAAATATAGAAAGAAAATATAGAAAATCAAACCTCATATTTATTATTTCTATTATTTATTTTATATGTTAGTTCATAACATAAAGTACAAGATAATAATTAAATTTATATTGATATAATGTATTTAATTTATTTTGATACCAACAAATAAACAATCAATAATTATACAATCAAGAACAAGAACAAAATACAAAAGTAGTAAAAAAGAAATATATTAAATATAATAAATCATTAAGGGTATAGATACATTACATCTAACTCCAATAAATAAGGAATTTAGTTACTCTTAGATATTTTGAACACTAGAAAATAGATAAATGATGCAAATAATGATGGTGATTAGTGTCTCCAACCTCGAGAATGTGTCTCTATCATCTCTCCTTTATGGTTAGATTTTTATTCCCCAAAAGATTATTTTTCTAATATGTGGTGCATTCTATTTAATGATTTTCGCAATGCATTGTTTTGTTGGGCAACTTTAACTTGCTCGTTGAGTGAATTGGACCAAATTGACTAAGCATAGAAAATGTACTTAAATGAATTGTAATTAATAATCCTTTATATTCTTCAATCTTTTGAGATTTTCATTTATCTATAAAATATTTCATAAATAAAATTCAAATACTTTTTCTTTTCAAAAGTGTTTAATAAACTCTTATTTATTTTAAATAATAATAATAATAATACTAATAAAAAGTAAAAATAAAATAATAAAAATAATGATAATGACGATTATTAATTACATTACAATGAAAATGAAATTGAAGATAAAAAAATTATGAGATCAAATTGAATAAACATCATAAAAGAGTAGAAAATAGGATATTAGAAGTAATAGTGTGTTCTAAATATTAAGACTCGCTTATTTTAATATTAAAACTTCAAAAGTATAAATAGATTTCAGCTAGTGAGTTCATTATCAATAACATATAATCTCTCTAAAATTTGTTCTTTTAGAGTATTTTACTCCCTCTCTAAGCTTTCTAACCCTTAGTTCATTTGTTTGAATATTAGAGAGTGCCTAAGTTATCAATGTAGCAAGGTCTTCAATTTTGTCCGATCAATTCTTGTAGAAGAGTAAGTTAATTTTATCTCTTCTCCCAAGTTTTGTACTTTTTCCCATGCATGTGAACAATTAATCAATGCATTTGTCCTTTGAGTTCTCTATAGTACTATTTGTTGATTAGTGGTCCTAATGTTGTACCTTGATCATGTTTTATGATTTGTAGGAGCATATAGAGTTCCTTGAGCTAAAAGAGTCGTTTAGGTCCCTTAGAATAGCTTGAACTTTTAATAGGTAAAGAAAGCTAATTATCATATCTTATAGTTATTGTGATGTTTGAAATTTGTGATGTATTTTTAAACTAGTCTGAAATTAGTAGACTGAAATGGGTAAACTCTATGATAATTGCTTGTTGAATGATTTTTGTTTTGGTTGTCTAAGAGTATGAAATTTATGACTTAGTTAAATTTGCTATTAAATTATGGTTAATTGATATGTTGGTGTGTTGTTTAAAATATGGTTGGCATTAACGTGAGCTGCTGGACTGAGTCTTTAGTCATTTGAACCAATTCCTAAGTTAGGAATATCAATTTGGTCATCTGGATAGGTCTTTAATGCAATAAGATCATAATTTGAAATATGTAGTTTTTCTAATATGACACTGAGCACCAATTTAAATGTTGAGCGGACCAAAGTCCAAATGGTTTGGCGTTGAGCGATGGCAGGGCATCACTAAGCATCAGTTACCACTAGAAGTATGGAACTTAATTTCATGTTAATTCGTTGAGCGAGTGGTTTTTGGTGCTGAGCAAGAGAAAGTGCGAGAGCTTTGGCGCTAAGGGCCATATTTGGCATTGAGCGTTAGTATATGTTTTCTGTGTTTACTGATTCCTATTTTGTTTGAAGTGGTTTAAAATGAATTTAATGCATGCTTATTTGGAGTTAAGGATGATTCATGGATTGTAAATATGATTGTGAATATGTATGGCATGTGGTGTGAGAAGAATTTCAAGAAGAAGCTCTTGTAATGATTTTTATTTTGTGTATGTATTGATGTAAGGATTTCGTATTGGGGGTTATCATGACACTCTAAAAATCATTCAATCTCAAGTAGAGATGGGTGGGGTATGTCGTGACAAGTAGTAAGAAATCCTTAGTCTAGTGAGTTTTCCTTGTCCATAGATGTTTGAAGGACTAACCTTCAGTGCAGTAACTTGAGTAAGCAAGTTGACCTACCATACACAAGTGCAAAACTCCTAAAGTTTGACATCAATACATGTATTTGGATGGTTAAGTCTTGAGTTAATGTTTATATTCTTAAGATTTGTTTGATTTAATTGTGTTTAATTGTTATATTCATAACTCAATTGTGTGGAAGTTTCTTTGGTAAAATTAACTTACCCTTTTGTTTTTGTTTGCTTGTGTGATTGTATTTCTCTTTTGTAATGATCACCTTAATTATGTGAACAAATGAAGATGTTTTAGTTAAGCTGGTGTTCGATGGCAATGGTGCATATGTATAGGATAGAATGAGTAGTTTTATGTGTATATTTGATCTTTTTTGTAAAACTCTTTTAAACCTTTAACTTTAGTATAGTAACTCTTAGAATTAAGATATCATTGTATATATTTTGGTGTTATAATTATGTTTAGATAATTGTAATAACATTTTATATGTTTTTTTAAGTTAATTGTTCTTTTTTATTGGATATGTGATACTTCCATATAATTATAATGTTAAAATATTGAAATAGGATGTTATAATAAATATAAAACATAAATACTAATTAAATCTATAAAATACAAATGACTCATAATATTTGATTTAAAATGATGTAAAAAGGAATAAAAGGTCTTATAAATAGACAACTATGTTTTTTTAAAGTGTCTCTCAAGTTTATATTAAGTGGTTTCAAGGGAGTAAAAAAGTGAATAAATGTTGATTTTAAATATAGGTGATATACACTTTTAAAAAGGAGCCTTTTTCTCACTCAATTTTGTTGTATTATTTGATGTGGTTTCGTATTTTTTTTAAAAATATAGTTTATTTTTGTTAAACAAATAAAAATTTCCTTCTATTAAATTGGTAATAACACCATTTAAAGAATGTAAATATATGATTTTACAATTTGAATATTTATAATGCATACATTATTTATATTGTCACGTTAATATTTTCTAAAATGTGTTAACACCGATTCATTTTAAGATATCACATCAACTTTTTTAACAAAAAAATAAATAATAACTTTAGACGAAGAAAAGATTGAAAGACTATATTGTATAATTGACATAACAAAAAACTATTAAACCTTTTCAAAAAGACTAAGTAACCAGAAATTGGGATTTAGAGTAATGTATTTGAAAATACCAACGTAGATGACTTTTGTATTAACTTCATTCATACAAAATATAGAAAGGAATTGGAATCATCGTAAAGTAACTGATGAATTCGTTTTCTCTTCATAAAGAGAATATGACAACGCAAACAAAGGGTTTTGGTTCTTCCCTTCTTCACCTGCCTCAAGAGAAGAACAAAAGAATTTACCAAAAGAAAACCAATGGGAGATACTAAGTCACATTCCACAAAAACACGCTTCTTGCTTTTCTTAGTTACTTCTTTATAGATAAAAAAATATTGATTAACACAATCATATATCAAAGTCTAACTAAGTTTTTCATAATGAAATATACAATATAGTTTAGGACTAACTAATATTATAAATATTCAAATTGACAGTTTCATATAATTGAATAAAACCTCTGTAATTCTATTATAATTATAAGTAAGGATTAAATATGTTTTTATTTTAAATTAAAACTTGTTTTTATCTAATATTTTAATATATTTTTATTTTCAAATTTTAAAATAGATGAATGTAGTTTTTTTAATTTAATATCTATTGAAATTTGTGATTGATATGTAAAAAAATTTAAAATAATTAAATTAAAAGAATTTATTCATTCAATTTTAAAACTTGAAGACTGAAATACTGAAATGTATAAAAGTTTCTTATATAAATAAATTTCAATTTTAGGTGAAATTAAGGAAAAAATAAATACTTAACCCTAAGTATCACATATATAAACAAATAGAGTAAGTTTCGTTATATTAAACTCGCACAAGATTTTTATCCCAAAATCGGAAAAGTCTAAACGAAAAATGGTTTGATGTACTAGTTCTACCTAAGACTTAGATTCAAGGTTGATGGTTAATTATTTTGATTTGAGAAATTGATTTTATTATTGTTGGATATCTTGATCTCTTAGTGTTTCGTTAAAATTTTACTCGGACCGAGACACCGCTCAATTAGGCGTGTGATTTGAAGAACCTCGGCTCTTGGTGGAGTATTTAGTGAATAATTATCACTATTGAGTGTTTAGTGGAACGTGAATGGAATGTATCTGGCTTGTGACCTTAGTTTTGTATTTATAATTCACCTTATGGGTCATGAACTGATAAAAGCCCAATAAAATATAAACGAAATAAAATATAAACAGATTACTTTAAAATCCTAACCGCTCGGTCAATATTTTATAGGAATTAGCATTTTCATTCTAAAAAGTTAATCTTATTGTTTAAGTAAATTCTGGTCATAATTCTAGAAGTTATCTTGAATCAAATGGGTGTCATTGTCCCAGTACATTTAAGACAAAACTTATATGTTATATTATAACTGTTGTTTTTGTTCTTCAATCAAATTTAAAATATTTAGTGACATTTGATAAAAAATTATTATAATATTCAATTCTTGAAAATAATAACAATAATATCTATGAGATTACGTATGAGATTTTTTTGGAAAAATTAATAGTTGATAATCTAATTTATAATTTATTAGCTAGAGAGATAAGATTATAGTTTATGTAACATCCGTGATATAAAATTACTAAAATAAAAGTTACAAAGAAGATAACTTATAACAAATTTGAGATTTTAAGAGAAGAAAAATCTTTACCTGAAAACCAAAAAAGACTAATTATAATGTTGTTTCACCACCAACACCTACGCTGAGACAACTAGAAAGATGTCCTTCCTAAACTCACACCCATCAAGGTGATTATCGCAAAAGAAAAAACACACATAAACAAAAACAAAAGGAAGGGTAAGCTAATAATAAAACAGTTTAATATGGTAAAAATAAAATTCAACATACAATTTCAATCACCCAATTAGTAGAACATGTTCTCCCCATATCAAAAGATCTTTCCTATTCACACCACTAACTCAGACTTGGTCAAACCCTTTACAATATAGTATAAATGTCGAGCCATGAAAAGTTCTCCACCTAGTGTGGTGAAACAATTGACTCACTTAAAGCTACCACACAAGGTTAGTCCTTAAAAACGCCCTTTGTCACCGTGAAGAAAGGTCCCCAGGCTAGGATCTCCTGCTCCTCTCACGACATGACTCATTACTCTCTAATTGAACATGGATGATATTAGAGTGTCAGGATAACCTCATATTGACTTCTTACAATTTATATTAGTCTCCCATAAAACCACCAATAAGAGATTCCTTCTTGAAATTCCCATTCACAATAGTTCACACAACACATTCACAATAGTTCACACAACACATTCCAATAGTTCACACAACACTTACAAAAAAGAAGGGTAAATCCCTTAACGCTAACAGTAATTGACGGCCTTTGGCCTTCGGTAATTACCGAAGGGCGAAAGCCTTCGGTAAATCCTTCGGTATCATCTAGGCAAACCTAAGTCATATTTTTATTTCTTATCCAACCAAACAAACCTACATAAAATGTTCACAGCACAGACATACCTTCATAATATTTTCAAACAACAAACACCTCCATAATATGCATCCCAAAATCATTCAATCATTAATGACAAAAACAACAATATAATATCATTTGTATTCTTCAAATTTAAGAACTTTTATTTATAAATGAAACATGAAACATAAAACATATCATCTAGACATGAAACATAATGTTCTAACAACTATGTTCAATAACAAAATAAAACTAATATTCTACATAGTCATCATCAGAATGATCTTCATCATCTTGCTACTCTATAGATGGTTGGACTGGTGTTGACTGGACTGATGTGGGTTGTTGAGGGACGACGGGTGACGGGAAGGGTCATGGCTGGGTCGGAGGGACGGTGGAATGAATGTTTGAAGCATCAGGCAGCGCTCTCATGACCAGGGACTTGAAGTTTGTAAACTCGTTTCTCAAGTCACTTTAATTTTCTCTCAAATCACGATTTTCCTGGTCACGTTGTTGTAGTACCTATGTCAAGTGCTCGATGGTCTTGTCAACAGTAGTGGTGGAAGAAGAAGGTTGGTGCTTCAGAGTACCTCCTCTTGATGTTGTATAGTTTGCAGCAAGTTGTCCTGCACTGTACACCCGTCCCTTTTTCTTCCCACCAACGATATCGACCCATCGTTGTGTCCAATAAATGTTGTCCTCCTCATTACTTGCATCATCTGGTGTAGGAGCTTAACCATGTTCGGATCTAACCTGTGGAAGTCTCGTAGAAAACTTGTTACGATAAGAAAATTACACATTCTTAGGTTTCTTTAGGTCAATTTCGAAATTGTCACCTATTTAGTACACTTTTTAGGTTTTATAGTAGTGTAATTTTAGGTCCTCAATAGTAAATCTAGTATTTCTTAGTATTTTCGATTTGTGCCCTCATTTTTATCTTTCTTTTATGTTTGAAAACTTGTGTAGATAGTTTTTTTACTGTTTTTTGGTTAGTAGTTTAATACACTATGCATTTTGACTACTTTTAGCCTATTCTAGTAACTAGTTTTAGGTTCTAGGGTTTCATATTTGAGTTCTAGGTTGTTCTTGTAGTGTGAGTTTCTAATTAGCTAGGTTTTACCATTCTAAACTTGTTAGGACAATTTCTTTTGAAGTTACTTAGGCTAGTTTAGTGCAGTTTACAAATTTTGACAATTCTAGTGCATTTCTAGTAGTCATTTTGAGGTTTTAGTAGTGATTTCAAGAAATTGTGTCAAGAATCAATTCTTCATGCCAATACAAAATATCACTCGGCTTTATGAAGTAAGGAAAGAAGTATATCATTCACACACCTCACAAACTTTAGAATATCTCAGCATTCATGCCAATACAAAAGAGCAAGGTGGCAGCCAACCAAACAGTAGCATGTACAGCGGTATAATAATGCAACATGGTTTTATCAAAAAGAACATAGCAAGAAAAATACAAGCATAAGTTGATACATTATGCATCATAACACCATAAAAGGGCCTAAAATCAACCCTTAGACCTCTAAAAGAACATGTTCCAGCAAAATATGACCACCAGGATAAAGCATAAACCAAGCTACACCTTTTAGACTTAATTTAAAGTAGAATCAACCAACACCTTCACATACATCAACAAATTTATAAAACCAATTCAATACTCACCTCTTTAGTAGACTTTATTTGGTGGGTTGCAAGTTTGATAACAAATTCCTATAAGGAAATAAAATTGCAAGATGTTCAACCATAGTCTAAATGCCAAACAGAAGAAATGGAAAAATTGGACTCAAACAAAGACCCAAAAATTGGTGGTTTGAGATTCAAAATTACATAACAGCAGCTCTAGATCAAAACTAACCACTTCAACAAATTTGTTTGATGAATTGAAACATTTGGAAACTCAAATTTTACTCAAAACCAACCTGCTACTCAAAATCCCTTTCTACTTCCCAAAATTGACTCAAAATTGATGGTTTTGGAAGTGATTTTGTGCCTAAACCATTCTAACCCTTTGCTAACCATTTCAACACTCTTAATTCATCAAAACACACTTGTTTGAACTCTAATTAGGCACAAAACAGAACTACAATTCAGATTCACTTTGCAAGTTCCAAAAATGGCTCAAATATAAGTTTGACATACTAAATTGCATACAGGTCATTCTAACTTCATATGAATGGTTCTAACAACTTTAATACATAAATTTGAACTTGTTTAAACTTCTAAACATCACATAATGAAATGAGCCAAGCACAAAAGAGAAAACAAAAAAGAAGTTGAAATAGAATGAAATGAGAGAGCCAAAGGTTGCTTCTACAAAGGAGAGTTGAATGTATTTAAAATGTTTCTGGTTTAAAAAGTTGCAGCAATTGGGTGTATTAGGGATGGTACACTCACTAATAACCTCTCATGTGTTGAGAAGATATTCGATGCAGGGAATACAGAAAAAAAGGTTGTTAGGGTTCAACACCAAATCTACACTTTACTCATTGTTGGACCATATCATATCAAGAATATCATGTGCAACCCCATCTCATACCTTTGTGTTCCCTCTAACAAAAAAACTTCTCTCTTATTTTGTTCCATATTTTTATAATTTGGCTATAATAATGTTATTTAATACAAAATTATATATATAGTTCCAAAGGAAGATGTGCTTAAATATATCTATATAATTTCTATTATATATTGATATAGTAGCTTCAAAACAAGAATGAACATTGAAGAGAGAGAATTGAATATACAAAAGAATGAAAAACACTTGTATAAAGATACAAAGTTCATCAAATATAAGGTGTGATATATAAAAGAGGACATGAATCACTCACTTCTATAATAGCTTATGTGAGGTAATATTTGGCATAATTTTTCTTACACCTGACACTTTTTCTTATTAGTATCTATAGAAAAAAATATAGTTAAAATCAGTTTTCAAAATTTATACATAATTTAAATTACAAAAGTTATTCTATTATTGAATTTTTCTCATGTAGAGATGTTCTCCATGATAATAATTTTTCTTATTTATTTACTAAATGTATTCAGTATTTACAATCTAATATAACAATAAATTTAAGAGAAAGTTTTACTACAACTATAAGTCTGCAATGGAGATGCCAAGACTTAGAATTCAAACCACAATGAACTTACCTAATTTTAAAGGAAGCAATATCTCATAAGAAACTATTCTTTACATGCTTATATGAACTTGAAATTACCTAGAAAATGGTGTAAATTCCTTCCAAAAGTACATAAGAAAGTGAGTGGGTTTGAAAAATATTCACACTAGTATGGACTTGTACCCTTCATTTTTCAACAGCAACCACTGCATTAAGCATTCTTGCTCCTTCACTCTTTGTGACTTCACTCAATCCTCCACACACTTACCATGCTACCTATTTTGCATATTCACCTTTCATTCCCATAAATTTCAATAAAGGTTTCATCATTTTTCCAACTCATCAAAATTTTCTCTAATTATGAGATATTTTTAAAACTCACACTTCCTATGTTCAGAGCAGAGCAACTTCAGTTACAGGTCGTCCTCATCGTGACAACCCAGACTAGCCATAAACAATTACAAAAACTTTTCAATCCAAAATAATCAGATCTAAAATACCTAAAACTTGCACATGTTGAATCAAACAATAATACACTAATTTCATACAACAAGAACTCCTAATCTTTATTTCTCTATGTCAGATTTATTAACTGAACAGAGCATCCAACACATATCCTTTCCAAAATTCCACAACCCCTCTCATATCAACACAAAACATCATCAACTTAATTTCATTTCCACCGAACATAATGTTTTGTAATAGTGTTACAATATTATAAAATATTAAATTAAAATAGATATTAATGTTAATATATAAAAAGATAAATAAATTATTGTAATGTATCAAGTTTTTAAAATAATAAAATGCAAGTTACTATATAAACGCGAAAAAACACACAGCACTGTGCTAGTGTTAAATTATGAAAATCTCATTTTACCTTAACTTAATAAAAAAATAATTAATAAATTTCAATGAATTTTTTTTATAACTTATGGTGCTCTTCCTCCATATACATTTTTTTTTTAGGTAAAATTTATCTCTTAAATTTAATAAATTTAATCCAAATAACTTATTTATATTTATATTATTTTAAAATTTGCATACAGAAATCTTGCTAAAATGATGTGATTGCAATTTTTTTAATTTTAAATTTTATACATAATTTTTATATATTAGTTAAAACAAGTAACAATAAAACATTGCACACTATTATAATTCCTAAACTCATTATACTAATTTTTATATATTATTTTAGATGATTTATCCTTTATATGATTTTTAAACATATATATTAATAGATAATAAAAAACTATTATAAAATATACCAAATTAAATATAATAACTTAAAAAATCAAATCTAATAAAAATAGAGTCATACCTGAAAAAGAAAAAAATACACGTCTTTCCATACAATGGTTTAATTAAATATTAAAAATCTGAAAACTTTTAGAATTCTTAATTGAGATTTTATTAATATTTTTATAAATTTTTTAAATATTTTTTACTTTTAACTTTGTTGTTTGATTTTTACAATTAAAGAATGATGTGACCACTACTATTCTTTTTTAGTTTCAATTTATTAATAAACTTACTCATTTTCTTCTTAATATCTTTTAAATTCTTAATAACTCACTTTTTCTTTCTTTCAAGTATTGAAAAGGAAGATGAAAAGATAAAAATAACATTATTATATTATTATTTTGTTTACAAAAAATCAAATATTAAATAAAATGAAGAAGTATTGTGAATACTCAATAAAACTACTTCAAAGTTAACTAAAATTAAAGAACATTACGTGTGTGTCTATATATATATAATTCTTTTGTGTTTATATATTTTTTTTTCAATTTTAAAAATTAAATTAAAATAATTATTTTATCAATATTATCTTTTAAGTAATTAATTATTACTTAAATTTAACCATTTTTATTTGATCATTTTTATAAATTTAACTATTTTTTAATTAAAAATCATCTACAAAATAAAAATTATTTACAATAAAATTATAAAAATTATTTATATTTAAATTTTATAATTATAATAATAATTTTATTATTTTTTATTATCATAAAAAAGTAAATACATTAGTTTAACTAATAACTAATAATAAATATTATTCTAGTTATATTTTATAAGGTGAGACATGTAAACTTAATAATAAAATTATAACTTTGTATATTGTAATTTTATTGATCCAAATTTTAAATAACTGCACACACATAATGTTTCTTTGTTATTTTATGTTTCAAAGAAAAAGTAATTATCAATTGCTAATTATCAAGAGTAATAATTACTAATATAATGATTACTATTTAAATTATTATAATTATTATAACTTATAACAATATAATTCTTTTTGGGAAGACTTGTGAAAGTCTTCTCATTCCCCCCTTGCAGTTTGCCTCTTCCACTCTCTCTATAATACCATACCCATCTCACATCTCTCTCTCAGGTCAATCCATCGTTCCTATTCCTTCTTCTTTCTCTTCGAATTCCAAATCACACACTCCATCTCTAGAATTTTCTTTCTCTTCTTCCTTCAAACCTTCTTTTTCCTCTCTTCCTTGCTCCCATGGCTTCCGATCTTGAAGCGAGAGCCAAAGAAGCCTTTGTCGAAGACCACTTCGAACTCGCAGTGGACCTTCTATCTCAGGCAATTAACCTCGAACCCAACAAAGCTGAACTCTATGCCGACCGCGCTCAAGGCAACATCAAATTGAACAACTTAACTGGTACACTCTCACTTCCTCCCTTCAAAAGTTTGTTTTTCTATTACCCTTTTGTCTATTCTGTGTGAATCATTGAGCTTTTATTACTCCTGTGTTCAATTGGGTCATGTGGGAGGAGTTGGGAGTTTGACCAAGATGGAATTGTTTTTATCGACTAATGTCTGTTTTGTTGGTGTTGTTTTTTCATAAAAAAAAAATTGACAAATCTTCATATAGTCTTTACTTGAGATTGTGTTCATGGTTGTCTGCACCCTGCAGACATGTGGTTGTAATGTTTTACTAAGTTAGAATTTTGATTTGCTTTTCCTCTTTTGGGCAGAGGCTGTTGCTGATGCTAACAAAGCAATTGAATTGAATCCTTCTCTTCCAAAAGCATATCTACGGAAAGGGTAAGTACAACGCCACCTTGTCTTTAAATTTTTTCAAAAGGTTTGATTATTCATTTGTTCTTATACCTGTATTCTATTTGTTAGTCCCTGCAGTTAGAAACCATTTGTTTTAGTTCCTACAAATATGCACCTTTTATTCTTTTTAGTCTCTGTTGGCCAAAATTGTAGGAACTGAAATAGATTAATAAGTGTGTGTGTGTGTAAGGACTGAGAGAGTTAACGGTGTATCTGGTAGTACTAAAATAAGTAGTTCTTAGGTGCAGGACTAAATTTCAAAACATTGAACTCAGCCAAATGAGTAATCAAACTTTTTTTAATATATAGTATCCAGAAATATTGTTACTTTTGGTAAGTGTTGTCAAAAGCAACCTCTTAAATAGAGAATGACTATTTAATCAAATGTTGGTGTTCTATTAGACTAAATGATAGATCCCTATTTATGAGGATAACAATAGGAAACAATGCTAAATGGGCATATAAGAGTGAAAGGTGGAGATTCAGTTGAGGAGACACAATGATATAAGGTGGCACAATATCTGTATGCATAACCACTTCAAAATTGGCAATGTATACACAATGTACATATATCTGATACTAGCATGCATATTATATAATTGTCTTCTTATTGAAACATGGCCTTATATTTAAACCATTAATGTGAATTTTTTATTGACTAATGAAGAGATTATTATGCTTGAATATATAATTTATTTAAATTTAAATATGACCGTATTTTACGTGATTTACATGATGGTTAATGAGGATATCTGAGGGTAAAGTTGATTGAAATTTCATTCTGTGCATCAGCAGATCACATCCTATTTTATGTTTTGACATTTAAATTTATTGTTTCAATTGCAGTACTGCATGCTTGAAGCTTGAGGAGTATCAGACGGCCAAGGCTGCTCTGGAGACTGGTGCTTCATTGTCTCCAGACAACCCAAGATTTGTTAATTTAATCAAAGAGTGTGATAAGCTCATTGCAGGTGAACTTTGTTCTTTCTAATGGTAAAATCCTTTTTATTTAATTAAACTTATTTGTCTTTGAGGTGTACTTTTCATGTTTTAGATTTTGTTTTATGTCTGACTGATGACTGTTTCTTGACTGTTGGAAGTGAAAATGTGGATTGATGCCATTTTTGGCTAGGAAACTGACTTGAACTTGATGGACATGTGTTGAACAGAAGAATCTTATACCACCATACCTATACAGGAAAAGACCATAGCGCAGGATGATAACCCAAAAGATGTTGAACAACAGGATGATCTTCCAGAGAAGCCACCAGTTGCTGTGAATAAACCTAAATATAGGTCAAACATGCTTTTACTTTATGGTTATGCATATTCACTAGGACTATTTGTGTATATATTAACAGTGCTTCAGCTGTTTTAGTTATTGTGATTATGTTTTGTATTTGTTATTTTTGTCTTAAAAAGTAACACTCCCAAATGCTTAATCTATTAGATGAAGTTTATGAATGGTTCTGTCTATCATTTTCCATTTTTTGGCTTTAGATGAACAATGAATAAGCTCAGAGTTTTTTGCTGAAATTTATCTTTTCATTAAAGAATGGGGGAGAAAATATCTAATTTTATACCACTTTATTATGGACTTTGATGCTGTGTTTGAACTAATCATCCCAAAAGTTAAAGATTTGGGTAAAGTCAAAATGAATGATTTTATTTTATTTTTTTATATTTAATGTCTTGGCACATATCTTCATTCAAGAGACCTTTGGGCTTGAAGTATGGCGCTACACTGGCCACTGTTCCATCCTCCATGTGCACAAATTTAGCTTTATGTTAGAATAGTAGAGATAAGGATCAAAGTCTAAACTGCTTGGTCATGGTGGATTATAGAGCCATTAACCAACGATCCGAAAAGTTTACATTGTTCAATTAAATATCATGAATCATTTGATATCTATCAATTAACTTATAGAGAGGATATTCCCATAGTTTTTAATTTTTTTAACAATTTTTAATTTAGTATCTGATAGGGAGAACTTGCAAGCAAGTCTGCAATGCTTAACGTTGTATTGTTTGCTTGTGATAATGTTCTACTATGTGAACTGGAAAATTTCTATTAAAGGAAGGAACTAAATTAAATTTCTCAGGCTTTGACTCTTTGAAAACAAAATTTATGCAGGCATGAATTCTACCAGAAACCTGATCAGGTGGTTGTAACCATATTTGCAAAGAAAATCCCCAAGGAAAGCATAACTGTTGAATTTGGCGAACAAATAGTATGGTTCACATCATACAATATTTATTAAATGCTTTTTTTATCTAGCCTTTGGTGCACTTGTATTAATTTTGGTGAATCACATTCTAATCTTAGTCCCTCCTTGTTTTTTTCTTTTGTAGCTAAGTGTTAGTATTAATGTCCCAGGGGAAGATGCATATGTTTTTCAAACTCGCTTATTTGGAAAGGTATGGACAAGACCTGTTTGTCAGCATAAAAGATTGGATCACTGGGAAAATGTATCTTACAGTCTTTTATACGTGCATAGTGTAGTTTTGGTTTTTTCCTAGTGTGGTTGATACTGAAGATAGTTTAAGCTTTGGTTATCTCGTCCTATTTTTTTTTTTTGGCTGGTCTCAAGCACCTTTATTTCCATAGTTGCATTTAAACTCCTTTGTATGGTTTATATTATTAGTGCTTTTTGTTATTTTGTATTGTGTATACTGTGTTGAACTTTGGTTTTCCTCTATCAGATTGTACCCTCCAATTGCCGGTATGATGTATTGTCAACCAAAATTGAAATTCGCCTTGAGAAAGCGGAACCTATTCATTGGTCATCTCTTGAATTCACCAAAAACGTTGTAGTTCCACAGATGGTTAATGCCTCTTCAGGTAACTTGATACTTATTTGGATTTTGGAGTTTCCTTCCTCTCTTGTTTGGTGACTTTGGTATAATGGTTTCCTTTTTCTTCATGTGGTGACTTTGGTATAATGGGTCCTATGCAAATGTGATGGATGTGTAGAGACCATAAACATGGGACTATAATTAGTGCAAGTGAAGGGTGGGAAGGTGTACTGTTTTTAAGGAAGGGATAGATTAGAAATTGCACTAGTTAAGGAGAGGAAAAGTTGGGAATTTAATGAATTAAAGAACGAAAATGTAAAACTAGAAGTCACTGAAAAAGGGTGGAGATTTTATCTTAGCAGGAACATAAACCGTTTTACTAAAGGTGCATGGCAAGGTCCAGTTTTTCATGCTAAAATGCTTTATCCCTTTTCGTGAATTTTGCAGTTACTGCAAGTCATAGACCTTCTTACCCGTCCTCAAAACAAACCAGAGATTGGGACAAGATCGAAGCTCAAGTCAAGAAAGAGGTTTGTAAATGTGTTAACTGTTTGTATTTTAGTGAGTGCAAATCTTGCTCCTAACATTCTTCATTTCAGGAGAAAGATGAAAAGCTCGACGGGGATGCTGCATTGAACAAATTTTTCCGGGAAATATACCAAGATGCAGATGAGGATACCAGAAGAGCAATGAAAAAGTCATTTGTGAGTTTTACATTCTTCATCTATCAATTCTGCTCATTACATAGGCCAAACTTTTAAATCCTCTTTATTCAGGGCGTGTCTAGTAAATCACAATCACAACTATTATTTAGAGAATGGCAGCAAATTGTGTTCAGTGCATGCTGGTGTATTCATTGCACCTTACCTCTCTTCAATTTTGTTATATAGGTGGAGTCTAATGGAACTGTGCTGTCTACAAACTGGAAAGAAGTGGGATCAAAGAAGGTGGAGGGAAGTCCTCCTGATGGCATGGAGTTGAAAAAATGGGAATATTAAGATACTTTCTGAATCAATGTTTATATATAATTTGGTGTGGGATTATGCTTTTAATGCTTTCTGTTGGTTAGTTAACTGCTGAACTAGAGATCTTATTTTATTCGAATTTTTTTTTTTTTCATAAGGTTTGTCCGTCTTCGCTTGGACCTGAATTCATGGTTGTTGGTTGAGGACAAGGCTGTTCCTATTTGGTTAATATAATGCAACTTTCTGGTTTATCTTCCCTTGAGTCATTCTTTATATTAATACAGCTGAACCAATTTTAGTGGAAGATGGACCATAATTGTTGAAGGAAACAAATGACAGTCCACAGTTTTTTATACTGGTTTATCATATATCATATCTATTTCCAACCCCTTCTACCATAGAAGTGTTTGACAACAATTTTATACCCAAAATTGTTTGTCCAAGTATTCAATAAAGAGTGAAGATGACAAAGTTATAGCATAATTATAAGAAAAGTTTAAATAAAGTAAGCTAAAGATTCGTCTCATATAACGTCTAGTTTCTTGATGAAAGGATGGCCTTTTATATAACTTCTTTGGGTAAGTGAATATATAAGTTTCTTAAAAATGCCACTTTTATGTTGTACAAATGAAAGACTTTTGTAGTATCTACTTACTACTTTGATGGAAGAAATGATAAAGTATTAGAAAATTAACTAACACGTAATGTATTATTTGTTTGACCAGCATGCTCTTTTCCTATTTTGTTCTTTTTATTTGAACTTCTCTTCATTAATTGACTACTTTGTTTCAAACGAGTACTTATGCAAATTTAAAAATAAAAACAATCTTTTAATAGATGTAAATATATTTTAGCATTATAACATATCATAAAGAATTTCTTTAAATGTTTCTAAAACTATGTTTGGACATGGCCTGAAATTTGAGAAATTTTGTTTTTATTAAAATTTTAGTATTTCCTCCATTCCAAAACTATAATTGTTTCATAAGTTATATCTTTAATTATACATGCTAAAGCAGTACAATTTTCGAAGAACTTAAAATAAATAAGTTTATTTTTGTCCACAAATGTAATAGTTAATATTTTTAATAAATATGTAGCATCTAAAATAATTAGTTTTGGAATTAGAGATGCCGTACTCATACTTTTACAGTTCTAAATATTGGTTAAATAGTTTTCTTATAAAAAAAAATCATATTAAAAAATATATAATATTATCAAATATTTAATATCAAAGTTTTTTTTATGTTAAATATGTAGAAAAAAATATAATTATATGTATATCAAATAATAATTAAATATATGTTAAATAATTATAGAAAAGAGTAAAAATTATTGTTTGTCTTATAAATAAATTACAAAATTAAAATAAAATAATATTTAATATAAATTTTTAGTTAATGTGAGGATTTCCAATAAAAAGTAAGATGAATTTGAACAAAACTCATAAAAATCACTAAAAGGAATTCATTTGCTATCTCTATTTGAAAAAAATACTAAAAAATTGGACGAGATAAGTTGGATTTGATTTGGACAATAAAAAGTAACATAATCGAATGCATGAAGTTGTACTAATGTTTGTGTAATAGTTTTTTTTCAAGTTTGCAAAAATATTTAGTGTATATAAAATTGGAGCATTCTATTTTTAAAGTTTTGGGCATAGGTTTTTGACACACAATTACGTTCTAACTTTTAATGTTTTATTTTAGATATTTAAACATTGTAGTCGTCTTTTAGTTGAACGTAACAATTGTTCCCAAATATCTCTTACAAGGTTCAACATGAGGATGTTAGACAAAACCCAAATATATATTTTTAGGATAAATTTTGTAGAAGATTTCAAGTCAATTAAAAATAAAATTAATATATAACACTAGTAAAATATGGATTTTAACTCGTGCATTTAATATCGCTTTTGTTGCAATCGAAGCATAAAATGACGTGATAACATTTTTGTTATTATCGCAAACGTATATGTCTTGGTTAAAAAAGAACGGAAGCCTAAAAGAGTCTATAACCTCAATTGTTTAGAGAACCGATGCCATAGAGTACTTATGCCCCGGTTCATTGTAGAATTGAGGCATAAAATAACTGATTTTTATTTTATTTTTTTGAGAGGTTTTAGGTAGCGATTTTTTATAGAACCAAGGTAATAATATGTATTTAACGTTAAATTTCACAAACAGATCCATTTTCAGACAGAAGTCATTTTCTGTGTGTGAAACTCTGCCACTGCTCTCCCGTCTTCCATTTTCGCGACCATCATCTTCAACTTTTTTTGTATTGTTTCTTTCATTCTACGTTGATTAAGTGCTTAAGTATGATTTTCTTTTGTTTTGACTAATTGATTTTGTGGACATGTGCTCTTCTAATAGACGCTTTGGGATGTTCATTTCGTTTCATTTTCACCCTAAATTCACTTTGAAGGTTAGTTTCGTTTTAGATTTTTCATGTTTTCGATTAGTTGTTTGTTCTTCATACATCATACACATCAGAACATTGGTATACTCCAAACTCGGATATGCTTAAATATTTTTCAAAGTTAAAAAAAACAATTCTCGATAAAATAGAAAACAACGTTTTTGTTCAATCTGGAAGGACTACTAGCTAGTTGCGCGAGTCACCACAATATCATAAATTTTTTGTACCCCAAATTCATATATAATATAACAAATCGGACAACCAGAGTGAAAATTATGGTCATTTTAAGATTTGCAATCAAACTAATTTTTAAACTTCAGATTAAAGGCTCCTAGGATTTTTCTCCTAAAATAGGAGTTTAAAATTGTGCTCAAAAAAAATTTCGTTCAAAAATAATAACCATAGTTATGAAAACCAAAAATCACATTAAATAGTTATATGTTGGACTGTATTTCTGGGTTGTTGATACTTGCTTTTATGTGTAGGTTTGTTTCTTGTTTCTGGGATTGTGTGATATGGTTTAAGTGATATGAAATGTTTACAGAAACGTCAATTTAAAAAAAAACATATTTTAGATAGCGATTTTGGTAAAAACCGAGACAAAAGAGGGTCTATTGCCTCAGTTCTGGATCTAATCGAGACAATGAATGATATTGTCTCGGTTTGATCAAGAACTGAGACACTAGATCCATTTTTTATTTTTTTTTTATTTTTGCTTTACTGCTTTAGGTTTTTTGAACCGAGACAAAATCGTAAACTTTTTACCTAGTTTTTTAGCCGAGGTCAAAAGTCCTGATTTTTTATCTCATCTGAATATACTTCGGTTCTAACACCGCTGTTATAAACCAAAAATAACTGAAGCAATATCCCTTCGTTGCACTAGTGTAGGTATTGATAATATGAGTATTGATAATTTTCTTTTATTGTAATTTGATTTTGTAAGAATGAGTTTGTTTAACTTTAATTCTTAATATGGTACTAAACTATTTTACGACTAGATTTGTTGAAATATCTTAACATTTATATAAATATCTAGTTTAATATATGTATATATTTTAATATCTAAAATATATTAGAAATTTTACGTCAACTAAAAATAAAATAAATTTATAACATATAACTAAAAATAATTATCATCTTAAAAGTTGATAAATTTAATAATCAATTTATAGTATAAATGCAATTATCATCTTTTAAATCTTTCAATTCGATTACAAATATAAATAGTTTGAAGTAATTTGAACTTTACATTTGTAAATATAATAATTAATTTATAGTTAGAAGTAATTTATACTTTATAATTGTAAATATAATAATTAATTTGTAATATATAGTAGATACAATAACTCTATAAACCTCACAATCCATTTACATATTTATCCTATGTTTTGCGATTGTTCATTGTGCAAAAGTGAAACTTCTCATCCTAAAAGATAGTTAACAAATTAATTGTTAGTGATGAAGGTATATTCGTATATAATTTGTCCAATTAAAATGTCAAAATATCAAGTTGCCCTCTGACATACAACGTAAAAAGATACCGTATGTTAAGAAAGTTAATATAGTTTGATCTTGTTAATTTTATTTTAAACCTTTTGTCTATACAGTTTATAGTTTGATAACAAAAAGTATAAAATTACCCGAAAATTCCATCTCATTATACGATAAATATTTTAAGATTGTTTCATCAAATTACTTAAAATGTGTTTATATTAAAAAGGTATAGATAAAATTAATTAATTAATTTGAGCTTAATTAATTTACATGATCGTGATGTACAAGATGGAAGTTGGTTGGTATCTCCCTGTTAATTTTTTAATAATTAAAGACAGTTGTTTAGTTTCGCTCATCTTATCTAAATTTAGAAGATTTGTTTTATTAACAATAATAATTTGACAGTGACAATTACAAAGTACAAACAACAGAATATATATATAATTTGGTATAATTAGAATGGAAACTGGATACTGCAAGGACTAATAACCTGTTAGTTTTCAATGATCATACAAAACGACTTCTACCATTGCCTTCAAATTTGTGTTTGACCATGAAAATTCAGGAAACAAAAACATAACAAATATCTATTGTGAACCTCTTAATATTTCTGCATTTGTTCCTGCATTATTGTGCTAGCTTGCTGCCCTTTATTATCTTTCTTGAGTTTTATTCTTTCTGATACATAAGGGTTGCATAGAACACAGTTATATATATAAAGCATGACAACAGAAATGGGCGATAAAGAGTTTTACGTTTACATCATGCACGTACTTGCCCCCTCGGGTGAATTCAGACACACCATGGTGCACCACAAATGGCATGCTTCCAACTAATGCTTTTCCAATGTTGGAGATGCAGATATGTATTATCTTTCTTGCAACCTTTCTCTTGCACAACATTCTGGGCCGTCTAAGATTCCCCAGATTCACTTCCATGAGCATTGTAAGTTCTTCCCTTCAACATGCATGCCACAATATCCATTTTAATGTACTTGTCAATTTCAAATTACTTTCGCATGAGTACTAACCAATAGGAAGATTAAGATAATATTAAAGTAGTACATGTACTTATTCATTTTCAGTTCATGATTTTTTTTATACCATTATTTGATGCATCTTTAAGCTTTTTAGTTGATCGTGTCCATAACATCATAGGCATTGTGCAGATGCAAGAATTGTTACTGTTTTGGATATTAACTAACACATGGTGGTGGGTGTTCTGAGCAGGTTGGCCTGATACTTGCAACCAGCTTCACTGAAGAATGGGCTCGGAAGAGTAGAGAGTTGTTCTTTTTTGACTCTCAGGCAAGTCTGGGCATGCTTTCAGTTTTTGGCTACATGCTTTTCCTGTTCTACACAGGGGTGAAAACAGACGTGAGTGTGATTCCCAGGACCAAAAGTAGTGCAGCCACCATAGGGTGTGTTACTATACTGGCTCCATTTATATGCAGCATGACTGTTGTAAATTTATACCTCCACAAAATACCTGAACAGTGATCAGGTAGCAAAAGTTAGACTTATCACTGGTGTGTTCTCGGTGACTCCTTTCCCTAACATTTGTACAGTATTAAGTGATCTCAAGATTCTGAATTCGGAGCTAGGTAGATTAAGCCAGTCCGCAGCTTTGGTTACTGAGCTCTTCAATGTGGTCTTCACATCAACCCTTAGTATCTCCAAAATTTTGTCCAGTGATCCAGAAAAAGCCTGGTTTTGCCTCATAGTTTTCATTTTGTTTCTGCTAATTGTTATGTTCGTCTATCGCCCAGCCATGTTTTGGATCATAAAACAGACCCCAGAGGGTTCTCCTGTTAGTGATCACTATGTGTATTTCATACTCATAATGGCTTTTATGGCTTCCTATATCACACATCGCATTGGATTTTTGGCTCTCTTTGGCCCTTTTGCATTGGGCATGGCTACCCCAGAAGGGCCTCCATTAGGCACTGCAGTTATCAAAAAGATTGACACTTTTGTTAACTGGATGTTCATGCCTCTCTTTGTGACCACATGTGTGATGAGGGTGGACCTCAGAGACTTCATGAAATGGAGAGACGAAGTGAGTGGAGAAATTGACCAGTTCATGTTGCAAGCCCTGATTATCATTGCAGTCACTAGCACTGTCAAATTTGTTGTATGCGTGCTGCTTCCTTTGTACCACAACGTGCCCTTGAGTGACTCAGTTTCTCTCTCTTTGGTCTTGAATTGCAAGGGCGTAGTTGAATTGGCTGGATTCTCTATAATCAGAGATCTCATGGTTAGCACTCTCTTTCATGTCTTCTTAATTACTTCACCTCTCTTGCTCCAGAATCATTGTACATGAGTTTGACAGCAAAAACAAACGAATCATGATTCTAGGATAATGTTTGTGTTCGTTATGTCTTTAATGCAGGGCATGCCAGACAACGTGTTGGCATTGGTGATAGTGAGCATAATTCTGAGTGCTACAGTGGGGCCATTTCTTCTGGCATATCTCTACGACCCCATGAAGAAATATGCAGGAAACTACACCAAGCGAAACATCTTTGACCTCAAAAACAACTCCGAGCTTCGAGTTCTCACATGCATCCACAGACCCGACAACATTCCTCCGACCATCAACCTTCTCGAAGCCACCTTCCCCACCAAAGACAACCCTCTCTGTGTCTACGCCCTCCAGCTCATAGAACTCATCGGAAGAGCAGCTCCTGTCTTCATCTCTCACCAACTCCAATCAAAGAAAAAACACGACTCAAACGCTTCCATGGCAGACAAACTCATCGATGCGTTCCAAAACTTCGAGCACGAGTTCAAGGATGCACTGGTGGTGAACACCTTCACATCAATCTCACCAACTGAGTTGATGTACGATGACATCTGCACTTTGGCGTTGAACAAGTTCACCTCCCTCATTGTTCTTCCCTTTCATAAAAAGTGGTCTTCTGATGGCAACAGCATTGAGATAGAAGATGAGTCTCTGAGAGAGTTGAACTTCCGTGTCATGCGGAGAGCTCCATGTTCTGTTGGGATATTGATTGAGAGAATGCAAATGACGCATATTTTCTCCCCAGAGACGCCTTACACTGTTTGCATGCTTTTCATTGGAGGGAAAGATGATAGAGAAGCACTTTACTTTGCTAAGAGGATGACTAAGAATCCGCATGTCAGACTCACTGTGGTCAGGTTTTTGGCTAGGAATAATTATTCGGAGGTAACGGATTTGCAGGAACTGCTTGACACTGAGATTCTGAATGATATCAGGATTAACGGAAGGTGGGTGAGACTAATGTGAATTACATAGAGAAGATTGTGCAGGATGGACCTGAGACGGCTTTGGTGATTCGGAAGTTGGTGAAGGAGTATGATTTGATCATTGTTGGAAGACATGCTGGGATTGAAACTCCTCAAACATCTGGGTTGTTGCAGTGGAGTGAGTATCCAGAACTTGGGGTGCTTGGAGATTTGTTGGCTTCAACTGATGCTGCTGGCAAGGCTACTGTGTTTGTGATGCAGCAACAAAGAAGAGAAAGTGATGCTTAAAGGCCAAATTTGGTTTTCGTTTGCTGTGGATGGAACTTTTTGTTGCTGAAAAGATTAGTCTTTGAAGTTCATGCATGACTAATTTTTTTCAAGTGTAATTTTGTCAAACAGCTGAACTATAGACTGAATTTTCTTTTCATACATTCAAAGATGAAGTTATTTGTCAACTATGCCATTCCATTCTGTAAATGAAAAAGCTCCGTCAACATTTTGGTTTCTATAAATACGAAAAACATTTTTAATTAATTATATAAATTTTGTGTGGATCCTTTAAAACCAAAATGTTGAATACGAGAAATTCAGTATTAAGAGATTATTTTAAGTTAAATAAAAATTACATAATTTTGGGATGACGTGGATAGTTCAATAAAATTCAACGTTAAACCGTTTTGAATTAAAGTAGCACAAATTTATATTATATTTGATCCATAGCAAACTACAATAAAATTTTACGATAAGATCAAATAAATAACTTTTTCACGTAAAGAAAATCAAATAGCCCGTCCGTCCGTCCATCCATCCAACGTATTGTCTCTTTTTCTCTTTATTTCCACTTCTAACATAAAATTTGACAAGAAAAAACAAATTTTGTATGATATAAATTTAAAATATTTATAACTTCTGATGAATTTTGAAGTATCATAATTTCATAATATAATTTGCTAAATATTTCTTCCCCATTTTCTTATCTTTAAATAATCAAACTTAAAATGTATGCTTAAAATTACATTTGTTCTTACAATGGTGCAATGAAAGAGAAATATGTTTGTTGAATACAAAATAAAAAGTGAATAAAAGAAAAAATAGTTAGTTCAGTTTATCTTCTTATTTTTCTGTCAAATTTTGTGTTAACGGAAGTAAAAATTAAGAGAAAGAGCGAAAGTGAATGTGACAATGGAGGATGGGAACTTGCTCCTGATAGTGAAAGGGAAAGTGAAATTAGAGGGAATTGAGATTAGGAATTTAAAAAATAAAAAATAAAATTGATAAAAGTAAAAAGGGTAAATTTAGGATTTTAAAAGAATTAGAGAGGTGTAGAGAGAAGATGGAATGGTGGAGGGACATCACTCTAGCAAATCTTAAAACATAGATTCTATAACTTTTTTAAGAGTTTTTTTTTTAAACAAATATAGGCTTATTACCATGATTTGGTTATGTTATGAACTCATTTTGTCTAATATGTTAGATTAATAGATGGGATTGTGCTTTTTGATATATATATATATATATATATATATATATATATATATATATATATATATATATATATATATATATATATATATATATATATATAAACTCTGACCGTTTTATTAACTAATTTTTAAATTAAAATAAATACCTATAATAAAAAATTACGTATAAAATAAACAAAGACTTATATACAACAAAATTATAAAAACTATTTACATTAATATTTATAACTATTTTTTATGATTTTTTTATAATTTAATAAGATTTTTTGTTTTAATAATTATTATAATATTTGTATTTTTTTTATTATTACAAGAAAATAATACACATGATCGTAGTACATGTGTTTTTACTGATTGATAAAAAATATGTATTTAAAATATAAAACAAATTATTAATATATTTTGTTATTTAATCAAGTTTTTCGTTAGATTACTTGTAAAATAGAATTTTATTTTATTTTTCATTTTTTTCACATGCATGAATATAATGGATCATGATTTTCAACAGGTCATAGTCAGATTTTGACATGTTGGTGATAGATGGCTAAAATGGATGGAATTGACACATTTTTCTACCTTTAATATGGATAATAGATAGTGCTGTAGTAATTCTAAGAAGTTCATTTAGCATTGTTTATTTTAGTAATTGTTTATTATGTTCTGTCATTGCAAAATATCCTGATCAAAAGTTCAAGTCAATAACGTTGAGGAGTACAAAGAGTAAAGACACCGTTCTAAATGTTTATATGTCTTGGTTTTATAACTGAAGCATTCGGGGCGAAGTAAAAAACTTAAGGTTTATTCTTCGGTTATGGACGAGATAAAACAAACAGAAATATGTCTCGGTTCTTAGATAACCGAAGCAATAGCGTGTGTGTTTTTTTTTTCAGACTTTACTCGTTCATTCATGTCAACCAAACTCAAAATTTCCCATTCAGCTCAAGAATCTAACACAACCAAAAAACCATAACAGAAATCAAACAAATCACAGTATTACAACAACCAATAATTAATGTCAAAAATCTGTCTACAGAAGCAGCAAATATCGTGAACTCACCAATGTCCAAATTACAACCCACAAATTACAAATTACAACAACTAATGAGAAGAAACTCAGATTCAGAAACTCAGATACAGAGATATGAAGATGGACTTAAGATGAAGAAACTCAAAAGCAGAGATGAAGATGGACTTAACAGGAGCATCTCCGACCACCAGAAGCATCTCCGACCATGGGTTTCCGTGTTCTTCCCCCAATAGAAGCATCTCCGACCACCACCATCTCCCCCACGAAGGTTGCAGCATCCACCATCATTGACTTCCTCTGCTCCCCCTCCGCCGTCCCCACCCTCCTCGCCACCGTCACTGACTTCCTCTACTCCCCCTCC